>NC_056743.1:983259144-983339144 GCF_019279795.1 Protopterus annectens
AGATTATAACTACATTATGTTTGATGGAGAATATTACAGGCAACATAGAGGTGTAGCTATGGGGGCTTCCTGTGCCCCTGTATTTGTTAACCTTGTACTTGTACAGTGGGAGCAAATAAATGTGTTTAGAAGTGAATTTTTCCAATATATGAGACTTTATGTTAGGTTTTTGGATGACATATTTATTTTATGGAAAGGCCCTGAAAATAGCATCAAAGATTTGGTTCAACACCTCAATGAAAGCACAGGATTTTTAAAGTTTACATATATGTATGATAAAAAAGGAATAAATTACTTGGACACATACATAGAAAAGGATATTAATTGTTTCAAATCCAAGATATATAGGAAACCATCCTTCAGTAACTCTTACTTGCAATACTTTAGTGACCATCCGGTCAGACAAAAGAATAGTATAGTCAAAGGACAATTAATTAGGGTAGCAAGAATGACTTCGAAACAGGAAGACCTACAAGAGGAATTAAGTAAAGTAGCTTTTATGTTTCAAGAAAGAGGGTACCCGGTGAAAATGATAAATGAATCGAATCCGTGGAGTATATTAGGAATGAATGGGGTAAGAAATACAAGCCACTACTGGGAAACAACAATGCCCTATATGAAGGAAAGGCTACAAAAGACACAGTAAATAAAAAAATATGAAAGAGCTATGATTGTTCCATATGGTGGTAATGCGAGAGATGTAGAGAAAATTATTAACAAAAACTGGGCCATTTTGAGAAATAATCCTAAACTTTGGAATATAGTAGGTAGTAAACCTAACTTTGTATATAAAGTAGGCCCAAATTTGAAAAAGAACTTTGAAATGCCCATAAAGATGAATAATAGGTATGGGACCACAAAGTGTGGGAATTGTTCACAGTGTAGATACATATGTACAGAGGAAGAGATAAAAATTAATAACTACTTAAAAAATGCAGTGAAACCTGAGAAAGGGAATTGTCAAACTACTGGAGTCATTTATTTGGCTATGTGTAAATCCTGTCCCAGTTTTTATGAGGTAAAACTGTGGGACAGGATATATGAACACACATACCAGATAAGCACTAAGAATACTAATAATGCCCTATACAGACATATTAGTAACTCTCAGGATTGTAAAGAGTTTAATTTTATTATTTTAGAGAAAGTATTAAGAAATCCGAGGGGTGGGGACTATAGAACACACATTGAAGAAAGGGAAACAAAATGGCAAATTAAATTGCAAGCAAGCCTAACCCCAGGTTTAAATGAAATTATATCTATAAAGCCTTTATTAAATAAAAACGTGGATTTTATGAAATGAAATGACGTGGTTTTATATAATTAAATGGAAATGAGAATAGTACTTTTTGCTTTTATATTTACATGTTTTTAAAAAAAAAAAAAAAAGATTGTAAAGATTTTTTTTGCATGTACTTTGCACTTTAAATACATCCTTTCAATTTTCTAATGAATGACATCATTGTTTGAATAAAGTATTTAATGGGGAAATGGGAAATGAATGTAGATTCTGATGAAATCCCTGAATGCAGGGAAGAATGCGTCCAGTCATTTGTTATTGTGAATAAAAGTCTTGAAGAAGTGATTTCCAGCCGTGACAGTGTCTGTTTTCAGGATTATAAATGCAATTTTATTCTCCGGCTATAGTCTGTCTGAACTCCACATCTTTACCTAAGCTTCCACAAGACTTCAAATTGCTTAGTGTATATAAAGATAACATGCATATTTATCACCCTACTTTGTGGTAGTTATGACAACACTATTCATAAAAGGTTTGGATATCTGAGGGCTAGGAGACATTACTTGGGACCAACACTGCCAGTCTTTAAAGTGCAAAATCATCAATACTATTCATTAAAAATATATCAAATCGCTAGTCTTAAAATTCGTATACAAACAATTCCAATGTGAATCCTAAAATTAACATTTTGGCTAACTCAGCTCGCAAAGAGTTGCAAAGTCAAAACTAAAAAATAGTCACAAATACAGGCAATAATAGAAAGCAACAAAAAAGTGGAAATACAGAGTTCTTAATTCCTTAAAAGGACAATATTACACCCCGAGCATATGAATAAGTTATTCTGTTTACCTTTTCCTCCATTATCTTAAAAACAACCCTAGTTTTAAACACCATGCTCTGTGCCAGGCCCAACCTTATGCCACACAATGCAACAAGATGGTGACACAGTCCTGAGCGGGATAAACTCCTTACACCATTTTGGGTAACATTTCTCCTGAAACATCACCTAAGGGCCTAAGCGACAAGATTCAGTCACTAACTTTTTTATTTCCATCAGAGAATAGACTATTCCCCCCTTTTTTCCAGAAAAGCTTTAACAATAAAGTTTTTTGCACTCTTCCTAAACAAGTGCCACATTCTGTGTTTGATGGCAAATGTCTCATTTCAGCATGCTGTAAATGGAATATATTATTTTAATTTAGCCTATGACAATTTACTTTCCTCTGAGATCCATCCCACGGTGCAATTAGAAACGTATTTGTGTGAGCTCAAATTCAGGAGGGTGTCAATTCATTAGCAGACAGAGGGATCTCATTATGGTATTCAGAACCATTTTAGTGCTGAGCAAAATAAAGGAGGAGTGTGTGTGTGTGTGTGTGTGGCGGGGGGGGGGGGGGGGAGTTGATGCCAATCTGCTAGATTAGTGAGTATTTTACCATGTACTCATTTAACTTAATTATCATAACACTTGGAAAGCTCTCTGACTGCATTAATTGAATTACTGTTAATTTGAGTACAAAGAAGGTAAAAGTTCTTATGTGCTGTTAATTTAATAGGTTTAATTCAACAACATAATGATTTCAGATCTATGTGATTATTAAACTTTCCTCTTCATTTTGTTTTAAAAGTATGCGGGTTTCTATTATGCAGATAGCAGGGACAGCTACCCAAGTTCTAAACAGTGTCCAAAAGAAGACCTGCTGCACAAGAAGAGCTTGGGGTATCCTGAGTGCAGCAGTTTGATCCCTTTTAATTTGCAGTTATCTATGTGGGACTCCCTAGTCAACGGGAAGTTGCATTATTCAGTAATCACATTAATAACCTGCGATGATAGGTGTGTTGTGAAGTATACAAATGCATAATGCCTTTTTTCCTTCACTTTGTTGTACCCTTCAGTGACAAATGATGTCAATAACACACAGGCACCGTACGTACAACCTTTGAAATTTACTAGGGACAGTAAGTGTTTGGTAACCACTACTTCCAATGCAAAGATTAAACCAATTTATGGATACTCGATTAGTTAAGGACATAAACTTGTAAAGTTTTGCTAGAATGAAACAAGTTTGTCTGCATTGCTCAGCTTACCTTTTCTGGAAGTATTTAAATGACATTTGCAATAATTGCAAAATTAATGTTAGTTTTATTTGCAGCTTTGGTGGTTTAATGCAAATGAGTATTAAGAACATCTTTATTTCCTTATAGCGAAATCTGATAAGACACGTAACTGAGACAGCACCCTTGTTAATGCAATGTTCAGTGATTTGGAAAATAATTCATAATGCAAATTTTTATCTTCAGTGGTAAAGGAAAACTGCCGAAGTTTTACAATTTATACACGTTTATTCTAACAAGCAGCGTAAATTTCTCTAGAAAATGCTATACAAATATTATATTTGTTCTCACAAAGGGAACTGCTAAGTAGACCCTAAATTAATATGCATGTAAAATTAATGAGTTGTATTTCAGAATGACTGATTACATAAATTAGTATTAAAGACATCTCAATTAATTGTGCATAAATTAGTAGACAAAGTAAAATAAAGTAAGAGGCTGAGAGGGTTCAAGAAAATTTAATCGAGAACTATAGTTACATGTAAGGTGCAAAGTAGATTACTCATTTAATAGGTCAACGATTGACAGGAACATATGCAATAAGAAAAAAAAAAAAAAAGATTTGACTGTATATTTCTAGTAGAGAATGAAGACCACGAAGAGTGGAAAGGAAGAGACGAAGAAAGGGGGGACCGCACCTATAATATAATGGTAGACGTAAATCCTAAAATATTTCTCACACTTATCCCCCCCCTTTCCTCAGCCCAAATTAACAGGATAGTTTTTATGTTGTCAGTTATAAATCAGCCCGAGGAAGCCCCCCCTTCAGCTCATTGAGGTTAATCGGAATAATTTCACTTTGTAATATATAAGTGCGTGATTGTGTAAAAAAATTAATATGTATGCATGTACAGTATGTGTAATATTACAGTACCAGGCAAGCGTTGATAAGGCAGGGTTTAGTAGTCGTGCACAGACTGAGGCATAAATGGTATATGCACTTTGTGAATAGCCTGTAGTGAAATGTATGTCTGACAAAGGTTCATTTTGTCTAAGAACGAACGTTTGCCACTTTGGGCAACAGAGGGGAAGACAATACAGATTATGGGTTAAACAAATCTCATGTAATGAAGGGAGGTCAAGGATTCAGCCCTGCTAGAGCCACCTAGTGGCTGCACTGTCTTGAGGTGTATAATATTTCAGTGCCGTGAACTTCCTCATATATTGCTTGAAAGAATAACTTACCACTCTGTCTTCCGCATCGCATTTTTTGTGAGATGAGAAATCTCCATTGGAAATACTTGCCTCACTACTGGCTGCAAAATTGATTTTAATGCCCTTTCAGCTAAATATATTCAACGTGACTCACTCGTTGCAGGCATTTTATATTGTAAGTATATCATTTAAGGAACTGTACGCGCTCATACTATATTAAACATTTCAAAAAAATTCTTAGTCATTTCCAACTTCTTGAACATGTCTTTAACATGTTGAAAAAATAGTACTGATCTAAGAATATCGTGTCTCTACAGTTATTTTCCCACTTGCAGGAATTTGCCAAATGCCTATAAAACTTTCATACTCCAGTGTGTCCAATGACAGATTAGCTTTCTGGTTTGGCAGTAATCTGAACTCTCACTACTGGTCCATGCCTAAAGACGTTTCATTTCAGAAAATTGGGAAGTGAAGGGGCCACTCAGAAATTTGTGGCACCCCATTATTTTGCCCTCAAAACCAGTTAATACTGAGCAATTCGGTACGGTTGAGAGGTATGCGAGGACATTAGAGATTTATTTTCTTTGTAAAGTGAAGAGGTGTGCCAGTCAGTGTGGATTAGATAATACTGAAAAATAAGTGAGTTTTCCATATTATTAGATGGTAAAAGATGATCTTTTGGTTAACTAAATCATGTGATGTCATTGTGCTGTAAATATTTACAGATGGCATCCTTGAATAAGACTATTTTTAAGCATGAAAATAAATTTTGAGTTGGAGTTTATCTGTTTAAGTTTATGTGAGGAATTCCTATGTTTGTGAGGCAATCACTGACAAATTGTCTGTGCAGTATGTTCTAGTACTATTGGTGTGAAAAGAGTGAATTGCTGGGTTAAGGGATCTAAGATTATAGTCTTGAGATACATTGGGTAAGTCAGTTTTCTAAGGAAAAGGACAAAAAAAAAAACTGAGTTTTATGGGAATTTGTTTTGTGATTTTGAACTTCAATTCTTTTGGATCAATATTAGTTATTCAGTGTATTTGAATTTCTACATTTCTAGATACATCTATATGAATGTACTTGCATGGCTATACTTTCGGTACTTTGGACATGGTCTCATGTAACCAAGTCATTATACTCAACATATGCATGTGATGAAGCATGAACTTGTGGCCACACTGCATTTCTGTTTTCAGATAAGCAGATATTAGCTACACCACTTAATTGTGATTGCTATATATTCCATAGCCTACAAGTAATCATATGCAGATGTATATGCCACATTGATATTTGCATACATGCAAATCCTTGCACATTTTACACACCAATATAGGCCCCTCTATTTTTATACTTTTTTACATCACTGCCTCGCATCTTTTGAGATGCTTAAGGCATCCCTCAGACATTTGTCAGGAGTTCGCAATCTCGGCTGTGTCCGATCACATTACTGGGTGATTGGATTTCTTTCATTCTTTTAATGAAGCTTTTGGGAGCTCACAGGATACAGACAGATATGCTGTGGTGGTGCAGCAGTAGCGTTGTTGCCTCACAGCAAGAGGTTCTCCCGTTCAATTCTCGGCTAGAGTGTGGGGAGTGCCTTCTGTGTGGAGTCTTCATGTCCACCCCGCAGTTGGGTGGGCATTCGAAAGACATGCATAAATGGGCGTGCCTTAGTTGAAAGTTGAACATCGAGCTGGCACCTCGGCGTTCGTGAAAATCTACTGCCAATCATTAGTGGACCGGAGTTCCACTGTGGCGACCCCTAACCGGGAAAAGCCGAAAGATAACAACAACAGGATACAGACAGATCATAGCAATGATTTTCAAATGGATTTTCCTGCAACTCTAGAGTTTCCCCAGCATCTCACAGGAGTTCTCTACAAATTTGTCTTAATGTTAAAAACAAAAATGAGTTTTGCCATTGAAAAAAATTAGAGGTGCGTCCATCCACAGATTCAGCAGCTGTGCAGAAGCCATCATTCATAAGCTTTAAATAAATAGCAGAACAGATGTAGTGGTGTACCATCTGAAACTTGGGGGACAGTAAATGTGATCTATGGAAGTGTGGAAATGTATGGGGGAATGAGGTGGATATAAAGTAATTATGAGGCTGTGGTATCTTACAACATTCCTTCTAATCTAAAGGGTCATCCATCTTGCAGTCACATAGCAGGATATAGGGAGTGGAGGGGGTGGGTCTTGGTTTAACTCTTCTTGAGTTTGGGTTGCAGTATATTTTTAGCAATGTCAGGACTTGTACTGTCAGGTCTTGCCCTCCTGTTATGAAGTCAGTCACGGTGATTTTGTAACTCTTTTTCTTTCTCTTGACAAATACAAAGCAACTTAAGCACTATGTTTTAATTCACTTTAATAAAGCAACAATTGCACTGTGATATGCATGTCCTGTTAATGATAACATAAATGCAGTCATGTGCTGCTAAGCAACAATTGCACTGTGATATGCATGTCCTGTTAATGATAACATAAATGCAGTCATGTGCTGCTAAGCAACAATTGCACTGTGATATGCATGTCCTGTTAATGATAACATAAATGCAGTCATGTGCTGCTTCCATTTTCAGCATGTCTCCCCAAGTTGCAACTGGCTGAAGTTTCAATTGGACAAAAAATGGTAGAAGCTTCAACACCTCAATAGATTAATTACAAACATTTTTCAAAGGGGGCAACCCTATCTGAACCCCCACGTGGAAGAGCATTGATCCCCACACACTGTTACTTAACTATATTAACTGCAGTCAGTGAAACAAATGCACATAGCTAATCATTGCTAGCATGCGGATATAAACTGCACCAGCGGGGGGATTTTCTATGGCCAGCTATGGCTTTTTAAGTTAAACATTGATGAGTTAACAGTGATGAACTTAAGCATTGTTCTGTAAAAACTTAGCAATTGGTAGGTCAACTACTCTTCCCATAGAGCTTTCCTGTCCACTTATTATATAATTTATACATATGGAAATAGTTTAAAATTATTAATAAAATTGCAAGGTCAAAGCAGGTGAAATGCATGGAGTTCCACGAGTAGTATTGCTGGCTTAAACTTCCCAAACCACAAAAAAGTTGAAAAAAAAAACACTGCATTAACATTGTTAGCAACTTTAAATGTCTCCACCAGCTCATGAGACTAATGGTTGATGCTTTATTTAATATGCATCTCTGGTATACTTTGTAATAGGTGGGAGGTTGTGAAGGCTACAATATGGAAAATAATGGAATCTCCCCTTTATCTACCAAGAAAATCTAGTAAAAACACTTCTGTGAGTGTTACCTGGGCAGGTATGGACTTGCCAGATTACTCTTACAAATTTTTTACTTAGAATTTTGTAAATTATTTTTCCTGGGTGCTGCTTACCCACAGCCTTTACCATCTGCTTTTCTACTGTCTGTGAAGCCTTTTCTTCTACTCTTGTGGAAACAACTTCTTTGACCACCTTCCTTAACCAATGTTTATTCCTCAGATGAATTATTCATTTACTGGGATAAGGATGGAGGGAGGCCTGAATCCATGTTCACTGCAGTGCAATAAGCCACTTCTTTGAAAAGTTAGTTGATTGCAAAATAGCAATTGACTTGTTTTTTGAAATAATATTTTATTATATGAGATGATGACCCCCCCCCCCCCATTCTGGAGGGTTTGGGAAACCTTTCACAATCCCCATTCAGAAAGCATTAGCTCCAGTGCCTCTAGATTTAATATAATCAGGGCTGAATTTACTGCATCTCATTGCAAAGGCAACGTCTGACCAAAATGGCAACCTTTAGTGAATGCGAAATTCAGCCAGGTGTTTATTACTGAACTTGTAGCCATTGTGCAAATAGAACAAAACTGTGTGTGCCAACACATGAAATAACATTGGTTGTTTTTCAAAGGTAATTATAGTGTGTGTGTGTGCGTATGCGTATGAGTATGAGTGTGTCTGTGTCTATGCATATCGTATGGGGGGGGGGTGAATGGTACAACTAGGCCCAACATGGTGTGTTCATTCCTTGCATTCCTTCTAGTAGGATGTACTCTGTCATGGAGCAGAGGTATATTCTCTCATGCATGCCTCATAATACATCCAGGCATGTCTGTGCTTATTGTTTGCTGGGCACCTCCCTCTGTATCCTACTGTATCCATGTAAACCTGCATTTGTTGTTGGCTGGTCACCTTTCCAAGCTTTTCTAGGTGGCATTGCCAGGGTTACCCATACTTCACCCATCACCATATAAATTGAGCAGGCATTGGTTGATGATTCACCTCTTCTCCTCATGTTGGCTACGCAGGAGACCCATAACTCTTTCTGAGGCCTGGTTACTAGAAGTTCATGTGCCTGCCTTCTTCCCTTCATTTTACCTTTCATGCTGAGACAAAAATTCCAGGATTTTTCTCTGTTTCCTTTACTGAAACCCACCATATTTTTCTTCTCTTTAGGCTAATTATTAACTGTTTTTTTTTCAGGGCTGCTCTGCTGCACTGCAGAATTTGACTTTTTGAAATAAAGAAGAATCCAGCAAGGTTATGAAGTACAAAGAGCTAGGTTTTCTGCTTATTGTGACTGACATCCAGTGTGCCACATAGACTGTTTTTGAGAGCACAGTACATGCTGATGCAAGGTATTTAATGTGCTCTGTTTCCCCTTTATGTAGATGCAGGGCAGCTGCACTATGTGGATTCTGTCAATGTGAATAGGATTTGAACTGGGGTCTCAAAAACATCTCACTGCTCTGCCAGTTAAATAATGCACATGGGATTGATAGCCAGCTGCTTTTTCTCTCATGTGAATAGCACTGAATCAATTCTGGGTTAGCTAGAAGTCACTACTGGCCTGAAATAATGCTCATGAGGTCACTGGACTTTGCAACTGTCTCCTTATTTGTAAAGCATACAGTAATTGAAGAAATAATGATTACTGTACTGTTTTTCTAGTCAAGCCTTATGTGTCCGGTGCTGAAAGGAGACAGGCATTCAAGGAACAAAGATTCATGTTCTCGCCCTCCGGGTCATTCATCTCTAGCTGAAATACTATCCTTTGAAAGCTGAGGTCACCTTGTGATCTTTAGAATGGGGCAGCTGGCACAATGGATAGTGACTTAATAAACAACCAAGGTGTGTGCCAATGAGTGATGTAAATGGGCCAAGATACTGTTAAAGGGTAACTGCATTTGCTGCCATTGAATCATAATTTAACTGTCAGCACTATTAATGTGTGATCTTTTTAGAGCAGGTGAAAAACTATTATTGGAAAATACAAGGCTATTCCTCCAACCTCACTCCAGCTACTGCATTCTACCCCCAATATATGAACTTTAAATTCTGACAGAGCTGCTTTCAGAGTTTGTTAAATATGAAAGACTAAATGACAACTGCTACAGTGATGAATTTAAAGCACTATTTGATATTTAACTAATTTAATAAAAGCGGTAGAGACATTTTATATGAAAGCACTAATAGTACATTTTCATTTTACTACTTCTCTTTCTTAACGTGGTTTTTTTTTGGAAAATTACCCTTCTCTAAGACGCATTTTATTTGATGGCTTACGAGATATATATATATATATATATATATATATATATATATATATATATTTGTCTAATTTACAGTCTCCTGGACAGACGTTTTCCCATTTATTTTCATAAAAAAATGAATGCCCTTAAATCTTACATTTTACTGGCTTGGTCCTCATCTCGGGGCCACTGATAGTGTCCTATTCTAGGCAGTATTTCACACCTTGTTTGTAAGAATATGTAGGCATGGAATCTCTGCTGGTTTATCCAGTTACAGAACAGTGTCATTAACAGCCATTTTTAACACTCGATTTCATAAGTTATTTCTGAATACCACCTGCAAAAATAATAAACTAAATAAGAGAAAGAGTATCATCCAGGATGGAAGTGTGTCAGAAGTGGACAGACAGCCACAGTTGCATTGCAGGTAGCTTTTGATGCAGAATGTCACAGGAGGGTTTTGGAATTAAGTTCACTTTGGTATAAACAGTGTTGTGCTAGTTAATTTTAAAAGTAATACGTTACTATGAATAGTTATTTTTAGTGAAAGTAATATATTACTATTACTTATTACTTTTCTAAAAAAGTAATATATTACTATTACTAGTTACTAACTAAAGTAACCCGTTACTTTTATGTAAGTATAATTTATCAATTATAATATTGAGATTTACTCACACAAGTAAGCACATTCATGTAAGTATATTATTAAAGTTGCATACACAATGTTACAATGATGATGAATAGCATTTAACAGTTGAAGAACTCCAGCAGAGTAGTCTTTATAGCTGGGCAGCACAGTGGTGCAGTGGTTAGCATTATCACCTCACAGTAAAAGGTTCTCCAGTTCGATTGTCGGCTAGGGGTGCCTTCTGTGCGGAGTCTGTATGTCCTCCCTGTGTTTGCGTGGGTTTCCTCTGGGTGCTCCTGTTTCCTCCTATATTCCCAAGACACGCTGCAGGTGAATTGGACATTCTAAACTGGCCTTAGGTGTGAATGTGTCTGTGTGTGTGCCTTCTGAGGAAGGTTGGGGGCCAGGCTGGCAACTTGATACTGTAAAACTCTACTGCCACTTGTTCTGCAGACTGATGAGCTACTGTGCTGACCCCTAATGGGAGCAGCCAAAAGGAGATGACTAGCCTTTATAGCTAAAGAGTCACAAATAATAATTAAACCAAACCATACACAGCCAGCAACACAAGACCTATAAAAACCTATCACATTTTGTCTGTTTTCAGCAACTAAAAATCAAAACCCGAAAAGAATTTTAAATAAAACATAATAAAAAATTGTCAAGACAAAAGTTGGCTGATCATAGATCCACCTGAAGGGTCCTGCTTTGTGCAGTGAGTTGGGGCATTGGGTGTTAAACCAATTAGTGGTAAGTTTGATCCCAGCTGATGGTGGTATGGAGAACCAATGCCATTTATTATATGGTAAGGCAAGGATACAGTATGATCTCTAGCAGGCTAGAATTGTCCTAGTGTTAAGGAGTGTTTTAGTCGGTAAGTGGTTAAGAGTCCCATAGTATCAGGGCAGAGCCAGAGTCTGATCATCATTAGCTTTCACCTCCTTGCAGTACTACAAAAATGAAATAAATTATGCTTCAGACTAATTCTAATGATCTATGATGAATTGTGGGATACTAACATTCAAATAATTGTGAAAATGTTCCCCAATTTAACATTAACTCTGAAAATATATATAGTCACACAGAAACACCAGTTAAAGTCCTTTTACAGCATTAACAAAACATCTTAATAGAAGTAGTAAGCTATAGGCATGTAAAACACTTTGCATTCTACTTTCTGCCCTACCACACTTCTAGCATATACATACTGATGTCACATTAGCTGCACCCTTAAAGAAATTCATTAAAATAACATACATCAGTAACTGTAACATATGTAAAAAACTGTGCACTGTATTAATTTTAATATAACACTAAAGTCTGTCATAGCAATCATTGGTATAACAAGCCACTGTTGTTGTCAATATGTGGGTATCAGGTCAGTCTGATCAATAAATAAAATGAATCTGATTCGGAAGCCTTCTGCTCTTGTAGTTATGTAAATCCCTATGTGCATTAGTAGGTTTTGTAAACAAATCTGGTAGCTGCTGATGCTGGGCACTTGCTCATACCTCTAACTGTCGACAAAAGGCAGGACACTGGTGAAGTGACAATCCTCCAAATTGTCTGTGAGTATATATAATATGACATATGTATTTGTGTGTGTGTATGTCCTCTTATACATTGGCACTGTACCCATGATTTGTTTGTTTACCTTGCACCCACTGCTTTCCATGAGGGGCTCCTCCTCCCTCACAACACTGAATTGGTTAAATTAAATATCACAGAATTAATAAAACAGTATAGTAATGTTTCTGGAATGTATAAAATAACTAAATTGTAAAGCAGTAGTGTTGTACTCATATATGTAGAAGCTGTAGCAGTATTGTCTGAGTACAGCAATGTGTGCTTAAAATACCACATTAAAAATAGTGTTAAAAGTTTCACAGTGGAATGTGATGTACTGTTAAATGTCTTGTTTCATTAAGCAGCAGAAATAATACCACATATATGTAGTGAAACAGCTGTGATCAACACTGAAACATGCGATGGCAAACATTTGGTTGATAAGATATGTATACCAGCATCAAGAGTGTGGTATCTTGGGGAATAAATTTTATTCTGTGGTATGGTTATCTAAGGCTTAATATAATTAAGTAGCATGGGTGAGGATGAGGCCCTTTTTCTTTGCAGTAATCCTCTTTGAAAACTACATCACTTAGTGTTTAATACAACTTCAAAACAATACAAAACAACAGTTTTTTAAATTTAAAACATAATAAATTGGTACTTTCTAAATTCTGCAGTACCATACCTCTCAACCTTTTCTCGCAAGAAATCTAATCAAAGACTAGCATAATAGGAGGACAAAGGCCCAAAAATAGGGACAGAATTTAAAATACTGCTTTTATAAACTTAGAAAGCTGATATAATAACAGGATTTATGTTAGTATGCATTTTATGAAGGATACGGAGTCTGAAACCCATATATATATGTGTGTGTGTGTGTGTGTGTGTGTGTTATAATATAGTGATATCAGTCCTCTGTGATTTACCAGAAAACCATAAATTTTATGAGAATGAAACCAAAACTATGAGGTTGAATCTGGGCAGTTGAGAGGTTTCAGACACACACACCTTATCTCTCTCTGTCTACTCTCTCTGCTCTCTCTGCTGTCTTTTTCTCTCCGTCTCTCTCTCTCTCTCTCTCTCTCTCACTCACTCACACACACACACACACACACACACACACACACACACACACACACACACACACACACACACACACATACACGCACACACCTCCCCTCTCTCTCTCTCTCTGCTGTCTTTCTCTCTCTGCCTCACAGACACACACACACAAATTTACCTTTTATCTGTTCTTACACACATCTACTTTCTGACACAGTAACACACACACACTTTATTTGTCATATGAACGGCTAGTTTAAGTTGCATAGAAACACACACACACACACACACACACACACACACACACACACACACACACACACACACACACACACACAATCTCTCATACAGAAAAACAAACTGCCAGTTAAACTAACATGCATACTCGTACACTTGTACACTAATACACTCACACTTACCGCGGGTGGCTAGTTTAAATTCCGCAGTAAGTGCGGACTGAGTATATATCCATAGCACACATTAGTAATCACACTAGAGTTGAAGTTGCTGCCTTTCAATCCTAAAGCAGAAATTAAATGCTGGATTTCGTGGTGGCCATTTTTACTTTTTATTAATGTTGCATCTTAAGATACCTAGTATTAATTGTGGCACTTATGCTTGTAGAGGACAGTTAAAATATTTTCCCATTCTACTCATGGACTTACTAACTTGCAGCTGCTCAATTATGACCGGGAGAGAATGCGTGGCTCTGTTATTTTGTAAAACCTGTACGAGCTGCACTTATGTTATTTTAACGCAACACCACACTTGTGCAGAATTCTATGGTTACGTCAATCAAGTACAGCTCTAGTTATTATCATTATTAGTTGACTGCAGTGTATCACTTTTTCTAGAAAATGTTTTAATTCTTGATATCCTTCAGAAAATGCACACTAACACAAAATGTGTCATTCTAAAACCGTTCTAAGTTTATAAATGCCCTACAGAAAATTTGTTCTTGATTTCAGTCCATTGTCCACCTCCACACATTATGTTTGGCTAATGGCTATGTTTAAAATTTTTTGTGCTGAGATGCTGAGTGGTATACGAGTTCTCTGGGCTACCAGCTCTTAAACTGCATTTCTTTACTTCGGGGAAACTTTTGAAACACAAACTCACTAACATGACATCCAACTTGCAAACAGCAAGATAATATAAGATCATACCTACCAATTATTCCTGATTTTCCCTTCGTTTTTTGCCCTGCCTCTGGCAAATGCTTGATTTTCTGTTAAATTGTTGAGGATTTCAACAGCTCACTATATCTTATTGTTCAAAATGTATACTGACACTAAATCTATAAGTAAATTAGAATAATAGATGCCTGAATCCTTATACCCCTCCTCCAGCATTATCTACATGTGGGTCATGAAATCAATGACATTGGCAGTTGTTCCTGTAGTCAGTAAGGAGTAGCAAATGGTCCTCCTTAAAGGAGAAGATGATGCCATCACAGGGAGTTTTTTTTTAAATTGAAGTCTCTTAAAAGTGTGATGGTTCCGGTGCCCTTACCTCCATGCTAAAATCGAGATTTAATGGGGCCAGTCGGGAATCTGTGGTACCCTATTATTTTGAGCCCAAAACTGGGAAATGTCTAGGAATTTGGTACAGTTGAGAGGTATGTTATGAATTCTATGTGCTATGAGTTGTGCCAACATTATGTTGTAATTTTTTTATCCAAATTGCTCCTTCAAAGTCTGTATTACCTTTTAACATCTGATTACTATCCATACTATCCAGGGCGCCTGGAAGTTTTCTATCACTCTTTTAGGGGGCGATATCGCCCACATTTTGAAACACTAGTTTAAGCAAAAGTAACTCAAAAGTAACTCACATTTAAGTTACTAGTTACTAAAAAAAGTAATATATTACTATTACGTTATTACTATTTTGAAAAAAATAACTAGCTATATTACCAACGACTAGAAATTGTAATATATTACATTAATATATTACATATTGTAATATATTACTCCCATCATTGGGTATAAATAATATCTTAAGTAATGCGGTCCACTGGGATAGATGCTGGGTGTCTGTTTAAAATGCTAGCAGTTCGGGTTCAACAGCAAACAAATGCATCTGGGGGGCTCAGTGATATACTGAGGGAAAAGGGGGTTGACCATTCTGAAACTCTTCTTTGGGGGAGACAGCAATGAAGATACCTGTCAGCAAGTAGTTTCAGGATGGGTACAAGAGTAGAAGGGGGTGGCTTTTGACTGTAAGAAAATGAGTGCTGCAAAGGCAATCAATGCTTTAACCCATAAGGCTGCAAATAATCATACACACTTTACCTAACCAAACTTTGGGAAAACAAATGTAAATAAAATGCATAAGTGCTGTGGACATGATTCAGAGATAAGGGATGTGCTGCACAGACCTGGTGTACTAAGAGATGCAAGAAAAAGCCAGCCACATGACTCAGAGATAATGGAGGCAAATTACACACGTGCAGATATGTTATTTAATACCAGGGACAATGTTAGTGTGTGTGTGGAGTATATACAAGAAGGGAAGACATGAATACAGATTGGAATTTGATCCAAAGATAAGCTGAGTAAACAAATAGTATACTGCTATGGGCAAACCACATAGCGGTACTGTTCAGATGTGTGTGTGGGAGCTACTATCCATACACTAGTGGTACTGTTCAGATGTAGGGGGCTACTATCCATGTAGCAGTGGTTCTGTTCAGATGTAGGGGGTTACTATCCATGCAGCAGTGGTTCTGTTCAGATGTAGGGGGCTACTATCTATGCATCAGTGGTGCTGTTCAGATGTAGGGGGTTACTATCCATGCGGCAGTGGTACTGTTCAGATGTAGGGAGCTACTATCTATGCAGCAGTGGTACTGTTCAGATGTAGGGGGCTGTTATCTATGCAGCAGTGGTACTGTTCAGATGTAAGAGGCCACTATTCATGCAGACAGTCTTGAACTGAGCAGATACTTGCTTTTGTACAGACAGCTGTGATGCACAGGGGTCACAGTAGTTGACACACAGACAAAGCTCTTGGGACAAATTCATATATTATACTGCATTTAAGACGGGGACCAAAAATCAGAAATACATAGACGTAGGCAAACTAATACACAAATATACATACAAGCACGCATACATACATGCACCATAAACATTAATCAGCCCTTTCTGAGCTGCATTCTTATTCTTACAAACCAGTTCCCAATGTGCTGCTACACAGCAGCTCTGCTGGCTCTCTGAAAGGTGAGCACTGTTTAATGTAGCAATTGGCAGTCAGACACATAGTTGCAAGATATAACAGGATGCAAATATGAGTGGTATACAGGACATATGACTGAAGTTGTAAAGGAATCTCTGTTTCTGAAAGGCACACCTTACTCCTGTATGCCTTTCACTGCTCCTTGGATTACCGAGGACTACACTGTCAGCTGTACTTTTAAACTTTCGCTATTAGTTACAGACAAACACACACACATACATACACACTCACCCCAACACACACACACACACACACACACAGTCACACACTTGGGATTATCTCTATATACATAGCAATACAGTAAAGCATAGTCTGCCCTCCGGTGTCACACATTCATGGAACATGTTCCATAACATGGCACAATGCAGACATATAGGTCACCACTGTGTACAATCCTACTGTAGCACATACACTTTAAAACACATTTCAAGTGTTAACAGCACTAGTGAGAAACATTATTAAAAGGCTGTGTGGCCCATTTAATAGGTTTATAAGTGATTATTAGGGTAACGACTCCAGGGGGCCTGTTTTAAGCCTTGCCAGGCTTCCCAAATGTATCTGACAAATTTTAATACTCTAGGGTTATTTTAAGGGGTATATGTAGTCTTGGGCATGGGTAATAAAGCATTTAAAGGCTGCCTTTGTCTAAAAGAGACATGGGTGCCAGACCAGGAGTAAATTTCCAGTTCCCCATCTGCTGAACCAAGTTATGTTTGATATGGGTTAGGGAAGAGCTGTGCTTCACATGAATGGGAAGTCTGTTCCAGAGAAGGGGCGGCCTCTGAGACACATATCTGTCCATCTAACATATCTGATTTATGTTACAGTCTGGGTCCCTAGATCAACTAATTCTGATAGTATTTGTTCAGCAGATGTGCAACAGATGCATCAAAGTGGGATCACAGAATTCTGTGTAAGCCTGGCATAGCCATGGCTTCTCATCAGTCTGTAGGAGACCAAATACCGGGCTAGGGTTTTGAGGTGATCTGTGTATGATATATTGTTCACACCCTGTATTCATTTTATGAGGAGCCTCTGTGGACGCTCTAGTTGTTGCATATGACTGGACAGGTACATACTGAAGGGGTGCTGTATTCAATAATCGGTCTGATGAGGGTAGAGTACAATGAGACAATGACATCCTTGAACCTAGATGCCATACTCTTGCTTATGTATTGCACAACATAGAATACTTTCCATACCACCATACACACATACTAGTCAAATGCCAGTTTACTGTTTACATGTACTTCTAAATCCCTCAGCATTGGGTCTACTTTTAGGGCTGTATTATAAATGTGGTAGTTTCCATGGGTAGCTGTTTTCCCAAAGGATACTATTTTGCATTTTTTGACATTGAGTTTTAGACTGTGGCTCTGGCGCTAGTTATTGGTCTGCATCAGGCCTTCTTAGCAGACATTTGTGTCTTTGTGGGATTCTTTGACTGCTCCTAGTTTGCAATCATCTGCAAACATGGTCAGCCAGAGGCCCTTGATGTTGGCCTTGACTTTAAAGAAGTAGATGCCAAAAGGAGCACTCCCAGCTCCAAGCCTTGAGGGGCTCCACTAGTGACTGGCCTATTTAAGGAGGAAAATTCCCCTATCCTAACCTTGTGGGTTATATCTTTGAGACAGTTGACTAGCTGACATATGCAAGGTAGGCAATATGCACTCATCCATTGCTTTGGTGACCTTCTTGAAAAAAAATCTACTAGGCTGAATAGGCATGACTTCCCTTAATAAACTAAAAACTGGTTTGGATTTATTGTCTGAAGATTTTTTACGTCATTTTTATCATTTCCATGATAATTCTTTCTATGGCTGTACATATGAGACTAGCTATATATATGGGTCTGTAGTTACCCAAGTCCATAGATGGCATACCCTTGTGCAGAGGAATGCAATAGTACATTTGCTTTGCATGAAGCCTGTCTGGAGGCTGCCATTAAACAGAGATTCTAATGGTCCTGATAGGTCATTTTTCATTCTGTTAAGAAGGCACCCTTGGATATTATCAGGATCTATCACTGTATTATTTTTAGCCTTGGAAAGTGAACTGAGGACCTATTCTTTAGTAAGAGTTGGGGGAGTTATGGCTGAGGGCATTTCCTGAGGGCTGTCGGGGGGGGGGGGGTTGCAGCTAAATTTGTTGGCTAGTAGATGTGCTATATCTTTTGGCTCAGTATAGGTGACTTCATTTACAATTAGTTCTGTACATTGTTGTGTATTGCCTTTGAGGATGTGGACATAGTTGAATAATGTCTTATGATTATCCTTGGCTTGGGATGCTATTTTTACCTCAAATTTGGTTTTGATAGACTTCATTTACCCTTGAGTTTCTTGTTTAGATTAATAAGAGAGTATTTACTTTGCTGGGCACTGGACTTCCTAATTTATTGCCATGATTTTCCTCCTTTTGTTATACAACCTGTTGATGTTGTGATTCTTCCAGGGTGGCTTGTTTTTTTAGTTTGTCCTGTACTCATTCTGGGTAGGTACTGCAGTCTTTCTACAGCTATTAACATGATTGCACAGGGTTTTCATGAACAATTCCACATAGGCAGAGATACTCTATCTTTTAGGGGCTTGGCATTTTGCTAGAATGTCACATAATAGTAAGATAGTTGTCCAAAAATAATTCCTAAAAGTCCCAGTATTAGCTGGGGTGCTGGGTTTTATTTGTATTTCAAAGGAGACAGCTTTATGATCTGGCCTGACCAGTGAGGACATTATATTAGGGTGGTATAATGTTCAATCATAGTTCTGAGGACAAGGTCCTATCTTCTATGCTGTTCATTTTTCATTAAACACCTCTGAAGTGACACCTACCCACTCACAGTAATAATGTATGTAAATGACATGGACATCTGCGGCCCCACAGCATTACCATAAAGGAAGAACTTGAACAAGGCTTGGCATCTCTAAGCAACTGGCCAGCTTATAGATAAAAGCAGGATCTAATATATATCACAATACTTGTAATAAGGGGTTGTTTCTAGAGAGTCTTTTTGGTCAGACCAAGTCCCATAGTGTTTTGATACCTTTTGTGAAGGTCCAAAAGTGTGGTTTTGTTTTTAATCCAAGTGGAATATTATTTCCATTTATTTCTTTATTAATAAGCCTATGCTTTTCTCTACAATGGCTCATTAGAATTACACTGGTGGAGAATGTGGGCAGTTGGCAAAGCATATATCAGTGCTCATAATTAGATCATTGTTGCAATAGCATTAGCATTAAGCTATATGTGACATGCCCTGCCAAGGATCAGACATCCAGCCAGTATACAAAAGCTTTTGGGTGCCTTCCAAATGTATCATATCTCCACTGGAGCATGCTAGTACTGTTATAAAAGGGGATATATGGGCACCAAAATTCAGAACTTTCTTGACATTGAAGAGTTCAGTCATTTTGTCTACACTCTGCCTTTAATTTTCAGCAGCTGGCTCATACTTCAACTTTGTGGGCAGATAAATACCCCTCTGGGACATTCCTTATATTTTTTTTTACTTAAAGTTGTGCAAAATGTTTGTCTTATATCTGCCAAAAAAAAGGAAAATGTGTGTTTGGTAGACAAATCCCTTATAATGATTTCTATAAAGTGGGTCTCTTATGTTTAGATGAGTCTCGCAATGTCCAGTCTTGTGAAATTTGCCTTTCTTTTATCACAAAGACTATCTGCATTCATCTGAACAGTTTGAATATCATTTTAGGGAATCAATAACTTAAGACCCTTGCTCAGTCCTTCATGACTACTGATTCTTCTTAGTTGGATGTTGGAAAGAAGAGAACCATTAGAGAGAATTCATAAGAAACTCAGCATTCAACATCAGTTGCACAGCCTGGCACTGTTGAATCCATTATGGTTACTATAGAGCCCTCAGACCATCAGTCTGATCTTCTCAACACCTATGGCTGTGCTCAGCAGGCAGCCACTACAGGTCAGGAGTTAAGCCCATTCTAGAAGACTGGATGCCAGGCTGCAGATGAGCATGAACAATACTGATTTCTTTTGTCTGGAGACAGGCAACATACCTTAGGTTTTAGTTGGGTAAGAGGAGGGAGATTCCATGGATGTCCAGAAGTCTGATACATTCAAAACTATAAAGCCAGACACTCCTAAAAAGAAATTACAGAAACCAAAGTACCTTCCTTTCCATTTAGTAGTAATGGATCCCATCAGGAGTGGTATAATTTTGCAAAAGATTGTTTAGAGCTTTCCATTTTCTTTAATCCTCTATACCAGTCTCCAGTCATTCTAAGAGAAAAAAAGGCCCTTCTTCTTTTTCTGAGAAAGATTTTTAATCAGCCTCAGAAGAGAAGGTGTAGATTATGCATCTCAGGTTTTCTCTCCTGCCCAGTTTAAACCAGAATCTAAGGAACAGGTGTCTTCTGATTCTCCTGTTGAGAAATTTTTTTTTCTGAGATGCCATTTACAAAATGACAGGCATGTTCAAATGGGAAGAAAAAGACATCTCAGATACCCAAAAGAGGTATTATGACCATCTTAACATGGAATCCCAAAACCCACAGCAATTCCACTAGTTCTTTTGGCTTTGGAATATGCATTTAATTATGCTTGTTCCTCCCCGATGCTCAACCTCCTGCACCTAAGAAGCCTGACAGGCTTTATAAGCTGCCAGAAACTCACAAGTACCTTTTTAGAAATCCTTTTAGACACTGCGGTCATTTTTGTTAATGAAGATGGAGCTTCTGAACTCTTAGCATCTCCCAACACTATTCCCAATGACAAAATAGGAGAGCACTAGATAGATTTGGCATACAGGTCTGCACCTCTTGAACTCCAGCCTTCAACGCTATAAATTGTCAAGACCATATAGCCAAATTCCTTCTTACCACATATCAGAATTGCATTAACTTATTTCTAATTTACCTGCCTCTGATTCCAACTCTTCACTGCCTAATTTACATTCTTCTCCATTTCAGATAATAAAACATATCCTAAAATGCTCATATGATACAGTTGTAGTCAGTAGAGCTGCAGCCGTTGAATCCATAATAAGGGGATATGATTTTCTCAGGTTGCGGAGTTTACCAGAGGATGTTAAATCCCAAATTCTTAATGCTTCTATAGAGAAAGATTTCCTATTTGATGGCTTCTCTGCTGAGATAATAAAACACTTTGGAGAAAGACACAATCTAATGCAGAGATTAAAACAACATTTTCAAGCAACAGTACACAAGTACAGTAGGAACTGTCACTCTAGCCCTGGGCCATTTTTTAGAAAGCCCTTTAATCCAGGGCAACAAAAATCCTGAAAGCAGCAGTACAAAAAGTAAATGGTAGTAAGATACTATTAACATGGCCAATGCCTCCTGAGGTCTGCCCAATCAAAGAAAAATACATAATAATCAAAACGATCCTTCCCACCCTGGCCATCCCCAGAAAATAATGGGCAACCTGTCTTTTGCCCTTCCTTGTCGGATACAAATAACATCAGATGCTTTGATATTAGACATAATACAAAATGATTACTAATTGCAATGGGGATCCTTCTCTCCCGGATCCTTCTCTCCAAAGTCAGGAATCCCTCTTCATCAAAACAATCAATAGAATTATTAGTTAATGATGTAATGTTTACAACTAAAGTGTCTGCTTCTAAGTCTAAAACAGCAGTTAGAAACAAAATCAGCAAGTAATGTGCTAATTTGTTTCAAATGTGGGGTTGTGGGTCATGTTGCTCAGTTTTTGCTACTAATACTGAAGAGAATTCTAGTAGTAAAAATGTGAATAAATAAAATGCATTCTACAAACTACGTTTCTATGGAGAGTGACAACATTACATTACTGAGTCAGCATTATATCATTGTATTATACAGGAGCGGCCTTAGGTCAACTGATGCCCTAGGCAAAAGGGCTCTACAGCGCCCCCCCCCACACCACCCAGTGCCCCATCCTGATCTAAATACACCAAATAAATACCGGAAAAGTGCCCCTGCTAGTGCAGCGCCCTAGGTAGCCGCCTAGTTGGCGTATGCCTAAGGCCGGCTATGGTATTATAACTAAACTGGATATATGGACTGTATTTCTACAGGAAAGGGAAGTTCAAGCTTGCTAGATTCTAGAAGCATGATCACTTTTGGCAAAGGTCCCCTGGTATGCAAGCATGTGATCAGTAACACATCAAAAGTAGAGGTACTGTGCATTTATAGTGATAAAAAAGAATATTCCCTCATGCATATTAAAACAATTCTTGGAAAACTGTTACATACTCTTGTAAATCACTGAGTTGCCTTATGGTATAATATTAGGAACATATTTTCCTTTTTTTAAAACTATGTAAAATATTGGAGGAGGGAGAAGACATAAACAGCAGCATTACAAGATACACTTAACAAGAAAGAGGTAGAATAGCAGCTCAATGCAAAAATTTAGTATAAGAGTAGGGGGACAGCAAGAAAGGGACACTCATACAGAGATCCACCATCAAGACCAGAAGAAGGGGTCAGTATGGACATTAAAAAATATTTGGAATTTGGTTGTGTTTAGATAATAAAAAAGATCCTATTTGTTTTTGGAAGCCTTCTCCTGTGGTAGAGTAATATAAACCTAAAAATGTAAGAGATGTCTGCATAGCAACTGAAGGTGAACTGACAGGAAACTCTGAAGCAATGTGCAATATAATACAAAGTTTGCAGAAAGATTTACAATGAATGTTAGCACTAAAACAGAGACAGAAGAAGTCAGGTCCTTCACTGAGGACCATTAAAGCTAGGAATGGTAACAAATACTAATAGTGACTTATATAATTGCAGAGTACTGAGCCCAAATCTGCTAGTGTAAAGCAGAAAAATCAAATTGATCAAAGTCAGACACTAAGAAACTGCTATCTCTAAATAAGGAAAGAAGAAGAACTGAAGATAAATTTAATTCTGAAATACCTTTTACAGAGGGAGGACAACACAGAAAAGGAAAATAAAGTTAGAGGTTGGTGTCCACTCAAACTATGAATGCGAGAGACAGCAATCTAAAATAAACACTCAAGAGGGTTGTATAGAGGGGAGATAAAGTAGAAAGTGTTTTTTTTTTTAGAACCACCTTTTACAAGGGAAGTCTTAGAAGAAGCTGTGATACCAGTGTTCTGAGGGGAGGAAGCTGCAGTTTCCTCCTTGAGGCAAGTTACTTAAGATACTAATCCTGAGTTAATGGACTTTTAGGTAAGTCACAGCAACTTTAAAAAAGTACAGCTGGAATATGATACTTTAAGTATGGCAAGAGAGAATGTAACCAAGGCTTTAGAGGAAGATAGTGAACAGGCTGTTCTCATTGCTTATTACCACATTTTGAGCAAAAAATGACCTTCTGCATAGAGTAAAAAAGAAAATAAAAGAATTCTGCATTAATTACTAGTGCAAAAAACCTTATCGGATGTATGTTGGAGGTGTAACATGCAAGAAAGAGGTAGCCGGGAACATATTTTTTGGGAGTGTAATGAGCTGGCAGACTTTTGGGATTCCCTGAAGACCGCTCTGTTGGAGATGCTGGGTGAGTGGATTGGACTGATTTTTTTTAAGTTAAGCTACAGAATCAGAATTGCCTAGACATAGTAAAGCCTTACTGAGTCTAATTATGGTGGCTGCCTAAAAAGCAATTACTAGAAAATGGAAATCAAAGTATTGACCAACTTCATTAGAAGGAGTGAATATAGTCACAGAGATAAAACAGCTGGAATTGGGATCTTTAGAAAAGGGAAGGAACAAACAGTATAGGAAAATGGGAATTGTCGGAACAGTATATGCAGAGCAGGAATGAAGTTTAAAAGGCAGGATTTGAATGAGCCATATAATGCCTAACTGACAATGACTGGATGGTTTATAAATGATGTATAATGTTTACAACTACAGTTGCTTCAATGGTGTCTGTGATGTAAACTGTAACTAAAGTGATATAATTGTGTATGTTTTTCATTTATATAAATGAAAGATTGCCTTTGTCATATGTGTAAACTTAATAAAGATGTCTGGGAAAAACTGCTCTACCACATTACCAAAAAAAAAAAAAAAACTTATTAGATGCTAGTAATAAAACTAGTCCATATCCACATGGTTGGAAGAAACCTAAAACTAAGGCAAGGATATTTATCAGGTTTTACTGGCCAGGCATGATGAAAGATATAGTGAGCAACTGTGCTTCTTGTATACAATGTCAGGAAACTACACCACAGTCTGAATATAAAAGTCCCTTGTTGCCAGTGCTTATCATAGAAGTAGTCTCTGAAAGTATTGCCATGGACATTGTGGAGCCATTATTAAAATCTGTCAAGGGTGTCAGTACATGCAACTAATAATGGACTATGCTACAACATTTCCAAAAGCAGTACATTTATGTAACGTTAATGTTAAGGCTGCTGCCAGGGAACTAGCACAGTTATTCTCCAGTGTGAGCATCCCTAAAGGGATAATGATAAAGGCACTCCTTTTATGCCTAGGGTACTGCATTAGTTGTGTCACTGCTTAAAATTCAAACAGTGAAATATGTCGCTCTACCATCCACAGGTTGATGAGTTACTAAAGAGGGTCAAAATGCTCAATAAAAAATAAAACATTGAAATTAATGCTAAGAAAAGTTATTGATGTGATAAGTTATCTGCCTACAGTCTGCTATAAGAGAAGCACCACAAGCTTCAACTGGGTTTCCTTCATTTGAACTTTTATATAACTGGTTTTCCAGAGAACTGCTTGAAGTTGCTAAGAATACTTGGGAAGAAGATGAGACACTATTAAAAATTGTGATAAAACACTACAGACCAAAGCTAGCTATACCTGTAGTAAAGTAGCGTGTGCAGGCAACCTAGGTAATACAAAAATGGTTTTATAACAAAAATGCCCGACCTATAGAATTTAACCCAGGAAATCAGATAATTAGTGTTAGTGAACAAAAATGCCTGACTTAGAGAACTTAATCCAGGGCATCAGGTATTAGTGTTAGTAAACAAAAATGCCCGATTTAGAGAACTTAATCCAGTGTTTGTGAACAAAAATGCCGACTTAGAGAACTTAATCCAGGACATCAGGTATTAGTGTTAGTGAACAAAAATGCCTGATTTAGAGAATTTAATCCAGGATATCAGGTATTAGTGTTAGTGCTCTTTAGAATAAACGTAGTGAGCTAGATGTTTAGACAGCCAGGAGAGAGAAAGCTAAATCGAATTGATCACAATAATGTATTAAAGCATGGAAAGAAGTAGAAATTTCTGCAGTTAGCTTGCAAGCTGAAGTTGCTAGAGAAGACAGAGAAATTTACCTGCATTGCATTTAAATGACTCCTTATTAAGAGGGCAAAATTAGGAAGCAAGATTATTTATTTTGGGAAATAAAGGAGAGATTTCAGAAATTAATTAAATTAATAAAGTAATAAAACATAACACTGAGACAACAGCTGGAATGCAGATTGATTGAGTTACGTATAGGAGATTAAACACACAGGAAGAATCTCTGGTTTACAGAAATTTCTGAGATGGAACTAGCTGCAGATGCTTGGGTTACATGAAAAATAAATTGTTGGAGTGGATAGGATTACAACATAAAGATACAGATTAAGATGATTTGTTGTGTTTTTCTGCTGTGACGAGTACTGGCGAGGATGCTGAGACAGATAGTTGCAAGATGTGAGACTTGTGCATGCAAATAAAAAGTGCTATCACTTCTCTAGGTTGCAGGCAAACAATTGCTGATGAAAGGGGCAAGAGAATATTGTGACCATGGTTTTTGGACCTATAATGCAGATATGTAGGGGGTGGGAAGGAGGTGTCATTTATTGTACCCATATCAACTGAAGGTTTTAACACTGAATGGACTTGTGCCTCTACATTCACCTATTGAGCTTGCTGCCAAATTCTCTGGGTTGGTAGTAAAGAAGGGCACTGCAATAGTGGGAATGGCATATAGAGTAATAACAGATGATTTCGATGCTGAGAGGCAGAACTGGGCAGGTAGATGGGCATCAGGACTTTTTCCAATGTCTTGAACCAAAACAAAAGTGACAAGACAGATGGAGATTTCTGCACATAAATGGATTTGACATTTAGCTCAGTTTAGTATTCCCACCTCAATGCAAATGTTAACCAGGATAGCTCTTCACTGGGATCATCTCACACTGGTGTTGAATACTTGGATACACTTTTGAGAGTAGGAAGGGGGTCCTACTTATCAACTGGTCCCTTCTCAAGTCTATCACTCTAATTTCACTCCATTCATGGTTGTGAACAAGAGCTCATGCTATTATCTGAATACAAGCATTTTGTCTCTACCTTGGAAGATTTTGTTATGAGTTGTGTTAACTTGTTATTTGCTTTGTCATACCTTGCTAATTTGCCTCTCTTCACAAATACTTTGGCATGTACTCCTCAATACATAACATACATATATACATACAGATATTTCAAGGATGGGCAATAATGCCCTTCTTGCCTGCCAATATACCAAAACAGTTGTTCCCATAATAAGTGTCCAGGCTGTTTTTAAAAATATCAAGATTAATGCTTGCTTTAATTTAATTTGGTAGTCTATTCCATGCATAGGCTACTCTCTCAAAGAAACAATTAGTACACTTCTCATTTCTGTAGAATCTTCAACATAGGTTGTCTGACGACTCTCTATTACTTTTTGATAACCCCAAAAGTCTCAAAACTGGATCTACCCATATACCCAAGTTCTTAAATGAATATTCAGTTACAATCACTATGCACTGTATTAAATAGTCACTTTTCAATTTATGCCTCCCAAATCTCATATGCTTAGTTTTTGATGCATTTATTAGCATATTCTTCTTCTTCTTCTTTCGGCTTTTCCCGGTTAGGGGTTGCCACAGCGGATCACCTGTCCACTCAGGATTGGCAGTGGAGTTTTATGGTGTCGAGTTGCCAGCCCAGCGCCCAGCCTTCCAAAGAAGGCACACACACACACACACACACACACCCCTAGGGCCAATTTAGAGTGTCCAATCCACCTACAGCATGTCTTTGGGATGTGGGAGGAAACAGGAGCACCCAGAGGAAACCCACGCAACCACAGGGAGGACATGCAGACTCCACACAGAAGGCACCCCAGCCGAGTATTGAACCGGAGAACTTCTTGCTGTGAGGCGGCAATGCTAACCGCTGCACCACCATGGCTGCCCTATTAGCATATTATTCTCCTGTGCCCAAATAGTCAGTTTAATCAAGCTTTTTGCAGGCATGCCCTATTTGTGACACGTAATCAGTTTAACCATTTTCAGGTCATCTGCACCCAGACTGTAGAACACCTCAGATGCAAATTATAGATCTGAAGGGTACAATCTGAACAAGTATGGGTCTTGCATAGAGCCCTGCAGGATACCTGATTGTAACCCTGAATTTGATATGAATATGATATTTTCCATGTCCTATTTGTTAGGCATGCATCTATCCATCTTATCAAGAATATACCAATAACTAGTTGTTCTAATTTATTGATCAGTGTTTTATGTATGGCTCTATCAAATGCTAAAGTGAAATTGTTATAAATTACATTACAGCACAATTTTCCTTCATAATTATTATATTGTTATAGAACATCATGTTAAAGGAGGTAATGGATCTATTTTTAACATATGCATGTCGATATATGGTTTCAAGTCCCAGCCTTTCCAGTTCTGACAATTTATCCAATATAATCTTCTCCATTATTTTTCTACAACATGAAAGTAAACTTATGGGTCTGTATGACTCTGGGTTTTTCCTACTGCCCCATTACCATAAAGACAGGTTTAACAAGTGCATATCTCCAATCTTGAGGAATCTCCCCATATTTATAAGACCTAGTAAATAACAGATACAATGGCACTGTAAACTCATGGCAAAGTGTTCTCAGGTTATTATTACTAATTTCATCACCCTCCCGTGTTTTGTTTGGATCAGGTTTGTGTAGGTCTTTTTCAATATAATCTAATTTGATTTCAGGATCTGAGGCTCCTTGGATGTCACTAGGGCATTTTATTACCCCTTTGTGGAGCCAAAATACTTTGCATAAAATTTTGTAAAAATATATTTATAATTTGTTGTGTCTGAGAATAAATTTTAAAATCTACACCCAGTTTATCAGTTTGTAATGTATGTCTTTACTTCTGCCACATCTTATGTGTACATAAAATGGTTTATTATCATGCTTAATACCTTTATACAAATTTTCTACAATTTTTTCTTGATTTTGACTCACACTATGTTTAGTTTGGCTGTCCAGCTTGTTTATTTCAGTTGTCAAAGTTGTAGTTCAACTTCTTTTCCACTTATATTTTTCTCTCTCCTGCCTTAATCAAGTATTTAGTTCTTATGGAAATATAACCTCCTGAAATTGGTGTACCTAGATCCTGATGTTAACCTTGTTTTTATTTATTTAGTTTTTGCATTTAAACTATTTTTCATTCAGAACACTCCACATTCCTTCTGCAGCTTGCATCACTCTTAGTTTTACACAGTAACTGTTTTGCTTTCATATAATCTGATATTAATCTTCTGTGCATTGTATCAATTTCAGTTTGGAAGAATCATCTAGCAATAAATTAACCTTATAACCCCATGATCACTGCACAACTTGACATGAACAGTCATTTCTGTAGGAACACATACGTCTAGTATGTTTCTATTCCCCGGTAGGCAGATTTATAATCTGAAGCAACTGTTGTTCCTGAACATACATTGCAAATAATTTCCTTACTAATGCTGCTGAATCAACATTATTCCACTTGGTTTCTGGTAAATTTTAGTCCCCAAACACTATCATTCTTCCCTCTTGTTTTTCATGCAAGAAAGTTATGAACTCCTGTAGCATCAGCACTTGACTTTTGTGGTCTATACATTCCAACAATAGTTGGATGTTCCAGGGCTGTCTTTATTGTCACAGTTACACAGTCTACAGTATTGGTTTCATCACTGAACATGTAATAATCACATGTCTCATAAGTCTTTAATCATACCTCTCAACTGCCCACATTTTCACTTCATATCTTTAGTCTATTCCACATAAAATGTTTGTTTTTCTGGCAAATTGTTGAGGACTGAAGTCACTATATAATGAGATACATTTGAGTTTCAGACTTCAAATCCTACAGAAAATACATGCTAACACAAGTTGTGTTATTCTAGCAACTTTCTAAGTTTATAAGAGCAGTATTTAAAATCTGTCTCTATTTTTGGGACTTGACCCCATTATTTTAGTCTTTGTCAAGATTTCTTGCTCCAAGAGGTTAAGAGGTATTATCTTTAATAGCTATCATAACACCTCCACCTAATATTTTGTTATATATCCTAACAGAACTAGTTAATAGTCATTGTTCTTTAACCACATTTCACAAATAATAATAACATCAATATTGTGGGAATGATGGCACAGTGGTGCAGCAGTAGCGTTGTTGCCTCACAGCAAGAGGTTCTCTGGTTCAATTCTTAGCTGGATTGCCTTCTGTGCGGAGTCTGCATGTCCTCCCTGCATTAATGTGGGTTTCCTCCAGGTCCTCTGGTCTCCTCCATTACAAAAACATACATCTGGAGTGTTTCTCCCAGGGCTTCCTCTGAACATTGGCTTTGTTCCAAGTCAGCCTTTCCCAGTAAACAAATGTTAAATAAATAAATAAAATAAATGCAACAAATTTACAATAAAAAAAAGCCTTATTATTATTGTTCCTAGCATTAACAACCATCAGAGATACATCAAATGTTGCTATCTGTGGACTGTTAAATTTTCAACTCGGCAAAAATCACGCCTTGTGTTTGTCAAATATCACAAAATATCTGCTGCAAAAATTCTCTTCCCTGATCTTGACAGCTGCATGTTATCCTGTCTAAACATGTGTACCCAAAATTAGGCTCAGGTGCTCTAAACTTTTCCATTTTTTAAAATGGAACATTTTTTTCATGTATGTATTTATCAAAAAAATCTTTTCATTCACAGTGACCTGACTATCCTTTCTGTATATGATTTGTAAAAAGCCCATCCTAACACCTGTATGAACTATGATATGTAAGAGGGCTGGCTGTAAGTTCTCTGCTAACAGTCAGAGAGTCCTTGTGTATGTGATCATTTGTACTAACATGAATAAAATGTATCTATGCTTCATAAGATTAAGGCATTCTAAGGCCTTTCTCATACCCTCTGTTTTTGCTATTGGCAAGTATAGCACTATTTGATATTCATTATATTCTCTGCAAATGTAAGTATCAGATCCTCTAGTAACTAAATCTGTAATTACAAGAATATCTTTTCTGACCAGATCTGAAGAATCTTCAGCTTCTAATTCAGTAATATCTTCTCTACCAATTGTTACAAAGGAATGGTCTTCATTAGTCCTATTAATCCTACAGTTTTCATTGCTTATGATGTTTGTAAGTATACAATTCTCATCCAGCTGGCTTTGTATATCCACAGCTTGAGTCATATTGTCAACGTTTGCTTTCTCTTCTTTTTTTACAGTCTTCTTCTTAAATCCACATACAGTTTTGATTTCTTCCTTTTTACCTGCCCTGTCTCTTTTTTTTCTACATTCTCTTTTGGAAAAATTATGCCCTTTTCTGTAGACTAAAGGTTTTCTGGTAGAAAAATTTTATCATTTCCTGTAATCTGTGTGATATATAACAAAGCAGTGTCCTTTTCAGTTTGTATTTTCTTTGCTTTATAAACATTAATCAGTTTATTTTTCTGCCTTGTTATTTGTTGTGAACTTCATCCTTTCTTTCCTTTTTATTTTAGTTTATATGCTCCGAATCCCCAGATTGCTGAATACTTGTATCCAGAATTACGAAGTTGTCAATAGTATTAACTTGATCAAAACGGATTGAGTGATCTCTGCCGACAATAGACACATCCTTTCCTAAATGTGCACTATTTTCTCTTTGCCTAACATTATTTATCTCATCAGTCCAGTCATTAATATATGTAACAGCAGATGTTAAGTTGTCTATCTCGCCTTCATTCTTGCTGGATGGGTTCGGAGCCGACCTCGGCTCCGACTCGGCCACTCTAAAAGCTCGAGAGTTGGTTCCACCGGCTCGAGGCTGCCCCTATATCCCACAATGCTAGGCGTGAATTACCTCAGATCTCGTTTGCCACTACAGCGATCGAGGTGTTGTTTTCTACCGGCTTCAGGTCAGTTTTAATTAGATTAGTCTAATAACTGTTTAAACTCCTTTTAGCTTAGTTTTTTCTCTTTTTACCCTTAGTGTAGTGGATTTTTATCCTTTCTACCCTTATCCAGCCCCTTTTCTTCAAGAACTGATAAGTTCTTTCCTTAGGCCTTCGGGCCCTTCCATCCCTTACAGTGTGTGTATGTGTTTTTGTAGGGGTTTATATCTATCTATATAAGCTAACTACTTTCAGTAGTTTTAGTTTTAATTTAAATTTTCTGACAGTGTAATCGGTGTGTGTGTGTGTGTGTGTGTGTTTTTGTGTGTGGTTACACTTTCGGTTCCTTGAAAATGTCCAAGGATTCAAAGGTCTCAGGCTTCAAGAAGTGTGACTCGTGCTGTCAGAAAATGTCTCTGACAGACGGTCACACTTCTTGTGTGTACTGCCTGGGACCTTTACACCTGCAGGACTCTTGTGCTGTATGCCATGGCTTCAGCCCTAGAGTCCTGCAGGAAAGAAAAAACAAACTCATTTTAAGGGGTTTGCTTAAGCCTGAAGCTTCCCTATCTGCTACCTCGGGAAACCTTCCAAGGCTTCTAAGACCTCGACTCCAGCTTCTGAGTCGAGGCCTAAGGCTTCGAAGTCTACTGCTACATCGGCTCCGGCTGGAGCCGATGAGTCTTTGACTACAGCTTTTGTGGTTCCCTCGGCTCCGGCTGGAGCCGAGGTATTGGAAATTCCTGGGTCGGCTCCGATCAGACCATCGGAGCCGACATCTAGAAAGAGGTCTAGGTCACCATCCCTTGGCTCCGTTCATTCGGCTCCAGCGTCTCCCTTGCTGTCTGAACGGAACCACAGATCTCACTCCTCCAGGTCATCGAGGCTCTCGGATCATGACCTCCAGAGGGTAGTGAGTCGACTTCTAAAGTCCGAGGCACTGGCCCAAATGCTTCAGAGCCCGACTCATCAGTCGATGCTTCAACCTATTCCTCTAAATATTCCTCCTCCGACTCCTTTGAGCTCGGAGCCGGGGTGTCTCGGAACCGAGACTGTGGTAGCGTCGGAGCCGATACATTTGTCGTCGGCTCCGATTTCTTCCTTTGAAGAATCTCGGTGCCGGACTTCCCTCATCGGCTCCGAGGGGGTGAGTGGCATCGGACCCTTGTCCGACCCCCCTCTCCCTCTCGGTGCTTCGGTGCTGGTGAGTTCGGCTCCGACATCGGCCTCGGAGCCATCTCTGTCGGTGCCGAGGGAGGTTCTCAGCTTCTCGGAGCGGGGACCTCTGGCTCTGCCAGACAGGGGTGCATTCGAGGACATGCGGAGTGTGTTGGAACCTTGTTCAACTCCACAGTCGGCTCCATCCGCCCCTCCCTCTTCGGTACCTCAGGTTATGTCTACTCACTCCCTCATCCCAGACCGCAGAGAGCCAGCTCCTCAAGAATCCCCTGTGGGGATCTCATCCTCTTCCGAGGCCTCCCCTGAATTGGCAGGGGAGCCCCCTAGGAAGAGAAAGTGTAAGAGGAAGCACATAGACTCACCTGAGTCTGTCACCTCTGACACAGATTTAGAGGATTCCGAGGGTTCCCCCCGTTCCCCTTCTGAAGATGTCTCCTTTGCAGACATTCTAGAGATCCTGAAACAGAGGGGAAATTGGCCAGCCCTTAACCCTTCGGAGGATGAATCTGTGTATCTTGAGGCGTTTGGCTCTCGCCCTTCCACCTCCTGGGTGTGGCCGCCGTTTGATCCCCTCATGCAGGTGGTAGCAAAGAAAGCCTGGACGGCTCCTGACTCAGTGGACCCTACCCCCAGAAGACCTTCTAAATTTATAACAGCACCAACTGACAAACAATTTCTGACCAAAGGTGTTACTGTGGATGCTATGGTGGTAGCTGCTGCCACCAAGAAGGAACTAGCTGATCCTTCAGTGCCTGTTCATCCCCCTAACAAAGAATCTAGGTCTATGGACAGGTATGGGAAGCGGATATTTTCGTCAGCGACCTTTGCAATGCGTTCACTGAACTACCTATGCCATTTCACCCGTCTCCAGAGAGACTTGATCAAGGAAGCGAGTGAGATGTTGAAGGATCCTACAGCTGCAGGTTTTCAGGACAAGATGAACACCCAGCTGACTACCCTGAATTCGATAGCTAACTCCTCCATGCGCCTCCTTTCATATGCGGCTGATGGAGCGAGTAGAGCCGCAGGGACAGGTGTCGCCTTATGCTGGCATGCCTGGATGCGACTATGCAATTTTGCGGACCCCTTTAAAACGTCTTTCACTAATTCCCCGTTTGATGGATCATCTCTCTTTGGTCCTCAAGTGAAAGAAACCTTGACTAGGTGCGAGACGGATGGCAAAACTCTGTCTACCGTCGGAGTCCGTTTTTCTACTCCTTCTAGACCTTACCCCAAAGGCCAGAAAAGTGGGAAAATGTGGTTCCGCAAACAATCTCAAGGGAATTTGCCTGACGCACAGAGTCGGTTCCCTCCAGAGGCAGAGGAGGGAACAATAATGGTAGACGCGCCCAGAGGCAGAGGGGTCCAGAACCAGGGCAATCGAGAAACCTTTTCCGATAAGCCCTTTCAGCATCCCTGAGGTGTTGCCCGACTGTCCACCTTCGGAGGCAGTCGGGAAGATTGTCACTGTACCCAGAAGCCTGGCTATCCCTAACTCAAGACAAGTGGGTACAGTCCATCATTTCTGAAGGCTATTCCATTCCCTTCGTCGCATTCCAAACCAATCAAAAATCCCTTACAGATGTTCCACCGCTCAAAGGGATCTTGCAGCTTTGGAAATTTCAAAGCTGCTTGCAAAAAGAGCAATTCAGCCAGTTCCAGCAGACCAGCAAGGATCCGGAATCTACTCCAGGTTCTTTTTAGTTCCAAAGAAAACAGAGGACTGGAGACCAATTTTGGATCTCAGTGTCTTGAACAAGTCTGTCAAGAAAACAAGATTTCGGATGGTCACGCTACAGTCCATCCTTCCCCTATTGGGAAAGGAAAACTGGATGTGCTCTATAGACCTTCAGGACGCGTACTATCACATAAAAATGAACAGACGCTCCAGAAGATTCCTCCGCTTCAGGCTGGGAACCAGTCATTTTCAATTCAGGGCCCTGCCCTTTGGACTCACCACTGCCCCCCGGGTGTTTACCAAATGCATGGCAGTGGTAGCTTCTCACCTGAGACGTCAAGGATTCCAGGTGTTTCCATATTTGGACGACTGGCTCCTCACAGCTCCCACCAAGCATCTTCTTCTAATGGCCAGAGACTACACCTTTCGCATTTGTCAAAAGTTAGGCATTTCAATAAATTGCGAAAAGTCTGTTTTGTCGCCTTGTCGTGCTATTACCTTCATAGGCGCAAATCTAGACACAGTCAACATGTCTGCGAGACTAATAGATCAGAGAATAACAGACATACACAAACTGGTCTCGCTCCTCTTCAGCAGCAACAGAGTCAAAGCCAAGTTAGTTCTGAAAGTATTGGGGATTATGGCGGCTGCCATACCTCTGCTTCCATTAGCCAGGTTCCACATGAGAATCCTTCAATGGATGCTCTTCACACAATGGTCATACCAGCAACTTCCGATGTCCCACACCATTATGATTACGTAAACATGCAAGAATCATCTTCTGTGGTGGATGTCTTCCCCTCAGCTCTTCTTGGGAAGACCCTTTGTTCCTTCCCCTCCGGTTGCTACTCTGACAATGGACGCCTCCCTGATCGGGTGGGGGGGGCATTATCAGGGCAGAACTGTCCAGGGCACATGGCAACCAGACGAATGCCACTTGCATATAAATGTTCTAGAGATGAGAGCAGTGCTTTTAGCGTTGCAAGCCCTTCAAGACTCTCTTCCCTTGGGAACGATAGCAATCCAGACGGACAATATGTCTGTAGTGTGGTATATCAACAAACAAGGCGGAACCAGGTCCTATCCCCTATGTCGAGAAGCACTCAGACTGTGGCAATGGGCGATTTTTTCTCAGCGGTTTCTGATAGCAATGCACATCCCCGGGAAGTCCAATCAAATCGCAGACAAGTTGAGCAGAGCTATCCTCATGTCTCACGAGTGGTCTCTGAAAGATTCTGTTGTGAGAAAAATTTTTCTCAAGTGGGGTCAGCCTTGCTGCGACCTTTTTGCTACTCCCCAAAACAGCAAGTGCAGAGATTATTTCACCCTATTCCCGTTACCAGGCCAGCCCAGCAGAGACGCTCTAGTCCAAGTTTGGCCCCGGGGACTTCTGTATGCATTTCCTCCCTTCCCACTAATTTCTCAAGTGATACAGAAAGCCATCGCTCAGAAGGCCTCTTTGATCCTCATTGCTCCTTACTGGCCTCGACAGATTTGGTTCCCCTTTCTACATCAATTTCTGTTGGAGCAACCCTAGCATCTGGACCTAGTTCCAGATCTTTTGACCCATCAGTCGGGTCAGTTTCATTGCTCCCTAACTTCTCTGAACCTCACTGCTTGGTTCCTCCAGTTCCTACCTTAGCCAGGCTTCCTCAAATATCTCACACTGTTCGAGATATTTTAATAGCTTCACATAAATCTTCCACTCGAAAAATTTATCTTAGTAAGTGGAAACGTTTTGCCTATTGGGCTCAAGGAAGGGACTTAGATCCTTTCACTGCTCCCATCCATATGGTTCTTGATTTTCTAGCTGAACTCTTTCATGCAGGTTCATCTCCTTCTACTCTCAAAGTTCAATTGGCAGCTATATCTAACTTTCATGTGGGCATTTCAGAGTCTGCCATAATGTCCATAAGCTCTGCAAAGCCTTTTTCAAGGGAGTTTTTCTACTCAGACCTCCTATAAGAAATCCTCCTCCTCCTTGGGACCTTAATTTAGTTCTCAGTTCTTTGATTCTCCCCCCCTTTCGAACCTGCAGCTTCCTGTTCATTAAAATTGCTATCATGGAAGACTCTCTTTCTGGTAGCTATTACTTCAGCTAGAAGAGTTTCAGAACTTCATGCACTCAGCTGTCGACCACCATATCTGTTGTTCCACAAAGACAGGGTATCCTTACGAACCAACCCGTCCTTTTTACCTAAGATAGCCTCTGCGTCTAACCTAAATCAAAGCATTGACCTCCCTGTGTTTTTTCCAGAATATTCTAATAGGTCTGAACAAAAATTGCATTGGCTAGATGTTCATCGTCAGTTAAGGTACTATTTGGATAGGACCAAACAATTCAGAAAAACTGACCAGCTGTTTGTCTCTTATGCGGAAGGCAGAAAGGGACTTTCTGTTTCCAAGGTATCACTATCTAGATGGCTAACTTCTCTGATTTCAATTGTTTATGAAATTAGACACCAAAAGCTGCCTAACAAACCTAAGGCCCACTCCACCAGAGCTTTGGCTACTTCTATAGCCTTCCAAGACAGACTGCCTATTGACACCATTTGTGCAGCGGCTACTTGGGCTACTCCTCACACTTTCATTTCACATTATAAGTTGGATTTAGCTTCTAGGCATAGAGCTAACTTTGGTACCACTGTTCTCAAGAGTCTGTTCCGTTAGGCCACCCGGGACAAGGTGCTAGGGACGCGGTCCCATCCAGCAAGAATGAAGGCGAGATAGACAACTTAACATATAGAAGTTATGTTCTTACCATAACGTTCCATGTTAGTTGTCTTCTTCGCCTTCTTTCTTGGCCCCACCCTCCTTCCCCCTGGCCTGGACAGACCTAGAGGAGTTTGATTGTGACCTCTCTTTCTACCACCTCTTTGCTATAGGTATATGCTCTGCGGTACATATTTTCCTGGATCAGGCTTTAGGTCACCTTTCCTCTTTCCCTTTGTTTATAGAGGTGGACTCTCTTTCCAGTATTTCTGGTTGTATTTTTAGCTGGGCCTAGCTCACAAACGAGATCTGAGGTAATTCACGCCTAGCATTGTGGGATATAGGGGCAGCCTCGAGCCGGTGGAACCAACTCTCGAGCTTTTAGAGTGGCCGAGTCGGCTCCGAACCCATCCAGCAAGAAAGAAGGCGAGAAGAAGACAACTAACATGGAACGTTATGGTAAGAACATAACTTCTATTTCTCCACGCTGTGCCAATTGCACAAGTGCAAATGTCATCAGTAAGTCTAGATTTACTAATAATAATGGTATGCAAATCATCAAAATTTTTACATGAGGAACACAGATCACCAGTGTTATCAGGTGCCACCTTTAAATATGCTCAATGAGTGAAATACACCACTGTTTTGTAACCTTGAAGGGTTTAACCATCCAAATATGGAAAGATGTTTATTTCATATATGTTGTTAAAATTAGCTGGAGTATAAATGGCACTGATAGAGGTCAGCCAGTTCAAGAGTTTCTGGAAATTAAAGTGGTGTTAATGGTATTATCTTGAAATAGTAATTGGATCTCCTACCCCAATAAGAGGGAGATGATAGTTACTTACATTAGGAAGCGGAGTCCAGATATGTTTTTTTCTCCTAGAAACACATTTATCGAATGTGGAGCATAAAAAACTTAATAGGAAAGGATACAGAGTTGTGGTATCAGCTATTTACCTGGAAGGAAGTGGGGCTGTCATTCTGTTTAAGTCTGAATTGTTGTTTGAAACCCAAGATATACTGATTGATGAGGTTGGGCATTATGCAGTCATTAAGGGTACTCTCAACAACTTTCTTAATACATTGATAGCTTTTTACATCCTTCACGGAATTTTGCAGAGGGAGATAGCTTTCATTTTTAAAACCTCAATTGCCTTTCAATAGGGTCTGTCATTATGAGGTGGGACCGCACCATAATAATACAGGCAGATGAGGTAAGCTCCAGTCCCAGAACAGTCATGGTCTCAGCCATGGGAAATTTATGAGACTTTTCAGCAGGGGAATGGTAATGGTGGATTTTTTCAGCATGGAATAAATCAAGAGCCAGAATATACTTGTTTAATGACAAGAGATAAATCCCTTGTCATGACAGAAAGTTTTTAATATCTCAGGAGTTTTTTACACATATTAATGGTCTTAAAACATACTCAATAAATGTCTCAGATCAAGCACCTATTGAGCTGGGATTGCAGTAGGGGCTACAGATGAGACTGCAATGGACAGCAAATTTGTTTACTTGTAAAGAAAATGATTTTATTAATAAGTTAATGAACATAATGCATCAGTTGCTACAAGATGACATACCACAGGGCTTTTAAGGGTTTATGGCCTGGGAGAAACTCAAACAGAAGTGTGCTATCTTTTAAGGCAAGAAAAATAATTGTTATAGAAATCAGTGGGAATACTGCAAAAACCCTCCAATGAGCCATAGTTATGGCCCAGAATAATATTTTGGTGAATGAAACAAGGGCTTGGATGGATTATCTACTTGCTAGGGTGCATTTATATAGCTTTTTACAATATAAATGAGTATACACTTAAAAACGCTAAGATTACAGGATATTGAATTCTCCCCTTCTTGCCAAAAATGTCTTGCTATGAGGTTAAGACAGCAATAGCAGAGTACTAATGTAGTACACCTAGATACACTCATTAAGACTTTAGACCCTAAAGAAATGCTGTAAGCATCTGCAGCATACTATACTAGGTTATAGGTAGATGAGAAATGAGAAATTGCATTTACTGGAGTTGCCCATGAGCAAATTCCTTGGTAGAATGCATCTACCCCCCCCCCTACCCAATTCACAAGCTTCCTCCCTGATTTCTCCAGTAACTGGATGGAGGTACAAAGAGTTCTAGCTTCTGAATTCAAGGGGAAATCCCCCAGTCTGGATTGACTGCCAATGGAAGCATATCAGCTAGAAGAATATAAAGCAGAAGACAACCTGTTTTGGTTATTTAATATGATATTGTTTTGTAAGTCCTTTCCCCCATCTTGGAAAGAGGCTATCGTAGTGCTGATCCCAATGCCAATGAATGATCCTAAAATGGCAGAATCCTATTAACCACTTTCAGTCTTAAGCCATGATTATAAATTATTTGCTTCTAATATGGCGTGTAGACTGGCCACATTAATGGATATCTTGATACAGCTGGATCAAACAGAGTTAGTCAAAGGTCACACAACCTTTGACAATATTTTTAAGACATAAATGGCCATAGATCATGCCAAAAGGTTTAAGAGGTCACTGCTAATTCCTAGTCTGGACACAGTGAAAGGCTTTGGTAGGATGAGATGGGTTTTTTTGAGATAACGAGGAGAGTGGGTTTCCCAGCACCCTGGTTGGAATTAATAAAAGCTATACTCATCTATTAAAATCAAAGTAAGGCTCCAGCTTTCCCCAGGTATTAAGTTGGGGGGGGGGGGGATGTAAGACAGGATTGCTCAATCTCACCCGTGATGTTTGCGCTTTACTTCAAACATTTGGCAGTTAAGTTACTGGATAGTATGACCCTGGACTATGTAATTGTAAGCTCCATTATAGTGTTATCCTTCTATGCTGTTGATCTCCTGTTATACACTGTCAATTTTGAGAGAGAGCTTGATAAAGTTTTTTAAGAGATGACTATGTTTAGCCAGGTCTCCAATTATAGGGTTATCAGAATAAAACAGAGACAATAAGGATTAAATTTGATCCTTTGATTCATTATTTAAATAATATACGTTTTTGGCCCTTGCAAACAGAATGACATACCTAGGAATATATTTGTCCTCTACCCTTCCAGTTTCGGTAACTGTTTCTTATTATAATATAGAAACTAAGCTTGGCAGCTGTCTCCAACATTAGAAATCACTGAGATTGGATTTTTCAGGCTCTGAGTTGGTATATAATTCCACGGGTGCTTTATGCAGCACAGAGAATCCCATTAAATCTTCCTAGGATGATTATTTGGAAGATAACACATATGATGACCTCATTTATTTGGGCAAGTGGAACCCTAGGATGCCTTGGGAGATCCTTACTTCCCCGTGGAGAATGGGAAGGGGAGGATTGGTTTCCCTGATATTGAAATATATATTAAGGCTGCTAGTAGATAGCATTGTCATCTTACAGCAAGAGGTTCCCTGGTTTGAGTCTCAGCTAGGGTGCCTTCTGTGCAGCATCTGCATGTCCTGTCTGTGTTTGCTTGGGTTTATCCTGGGTGCTCTGGTTTCCTCCCACATTCCAAAGACATGCAGTAGGTAGATTGGACTCTCTAAATTGAGCATAGGTGTGAGTGTGTGCATGAGTGTGTGATGTGGAAGAACAATCACAGCAAGGGTAGCTACCCAGTGGTGTAAACCTTGGCTGTAGATGATTGTCACTGTTGAAGTGACAGCCTGATCCCATGTGCAACAAAAATGGAAAAAAGGAGTTGTGGATGGATGGATTAAGGCTGCTAGACTAAAATTCCTTTGGGGTATGACCTTCCCCACTATAAGGCTTATTGAAATATGCAGTGACACATCTACTGGGGTGTCAAAATAACATATACAAGTTGCTTTGGAACAATGAGGAATGTCCATTAACTAGGAGTTGTCACAAACTATAAAATGGATTTTTGAGTCCACTGTGACAAAGATTTGGTTCTCTTTAACCATCCCCATTAGGATATATGCTGCCAGGTGTTTTAACTTCAATCTCCATTAGTCACAGTCACAAATGCTTAAGAGACACATTGTGTTATTGGGAACAACTACTGGAGGGCCATCAAGTGGCAACCAGGGACACACGTAGAGAGGAAAGGTGCTTGAGAAATCAGAATAAGGGATGGGTCACTTGACTCATTAAGGAGATGAAGTTACTTAAGACTGGTATAATCTCCAGAGTTGATTGGGCCAGATGGATCAGCATGGGTGGGGGTGGGGGGTGCATTCAACACCCTTTTGGATCAGCACAAAATATTGTGCTGATCTAAAAGGGTCAGCACAAAATATTGATAACCTCTAAAACCCACCAAATGAACAAGTAGAGACTCTGTTGGGAGAGGGAGCTGGAAGTCCCAATCCCATTGCAGATTTTTAATGGTCCTAATTCACAGTAGAGACAGTGCTATGTCTAGCTATGTTAAACTGCTGCAAGCATGTACTTGTATACATTTGGGTTGATCATTAAGAGTCCATGCATTCTTGCATAATTGTCAACCTCCAAACATTAAAACAGTGGCCTTTAAAAATCATTTAGAAGGTCAGAAAGAGGAGTACTTTTTTATTTTTTGCAATAGATGGCCTTTACTTACTAGACTTTATGTAGTTAGTGGTAGGGTACCTTTTTATGGGCTTAATTTATGTATTTAATAAAGTATGTACTCATAAACAGGTCTGACTTTATGAGGAGCATCATATAGCTAGGAGGAGCAAGGCTAAATCTTGGGGCCAAAATCATGGCATTATATCTAAATCATATCAGTTAAGAGGTATGCATTCCTGCATTCCTTAGCTGGACTTGTGCCCCATAGTCCCTGTGCACTGGAACACTATACTCGGCTTTTCGTAAGGTAGCAGTCCAGTGATGGGACTTCCATTGACTCCCTGCTTTAATAATTGGTTAATCAAATTGTCTGCTTACTCTCAGGCCATCATACCTGATTCTTCCAGTGTCCAATCCACTAGGTGAACCTTTGGTGCCTAGGATGGAATCAGGGCCCATACCTTTATGCCATGAAGCTGGTCGTTAATGATATTATTATTATGCCTCAAGTGTTCACTGGTACCACTTCAAATTATCACCCTGAAATAGCATCGTTAATATTTATTTATTGTACTAATTGTTATTATATTTAAGCTCAGACTACTTCTTTCTCCCCTCTCACCAACTTCAGCTTGGTAAGGGGTGGACCAGGTGCTCAGAACAAAGTTTTGAAGGCCAAGTCAGGCTCAGGTCAGCATCAGATACATAGAATAGTATCTCTGATTTGTTGCAGAGACTTGTCTAGACCCATCTAGCACATTTAATTCATTTGGTCTCAGTGTAGGGTTCTCCGTCTTTGGACTGCCTCTGCTACTGTGAAAATCATTCTGAAGTGGGATGCATTTGGCCTCTTTATCTTATGTCCAGTGGCACAACTGCAGTTATCCATCATCATCTCCTATGTAGTAACATCTGTGTGGTTATCATAGTCATCCATCTATCTTCAGACATTGCCATGGTCAAGATCATCCGCTAATCTAAAGTAGATAGAGGGGGTCATCCCTTCAGCTACAGGTGGGTATGTGCTAAACCTTCATTCTCTGGAGGCTAGTATGGTCATCTTTCCTGCTGTAGTTGATGGTATGGTCATCCTTTCATCTGTGGTAACTGGTTTGGTTAGTCCTTCCTCTATGAACTTGGTTTTATCCATTATCCATCTATACCTATTCTGGATCTTAGTCTGCTGTTTGTTAACGTCAGTTTTGAAGTGTTGCTAGGAACTGAGAGTGCTAAAGTTTGAAATGTAGAATGTGATTTGGCTAACTGAAGTCCATTTGGTCAAGTCTGTCTGACCAAGCAGGCAAATCAACAATAACTTTTGTTCTGGGCGGGGGGGGGTGGTTCCCCACATCATCCATGCAGGAAAGGGGGAATTCCCTGGATCCTCTGTCTCAAATAATTAATTTTGAGGTTGCCAAACTTCAATACAAGTTGTTTGTCCCATCAGAAAGTTACCCCTTGTATCATACTGGTCTTCACCATTATGGATGCTGTGAGTCTGGCTGCATTTAACTGGCTCGATACCTGAAGTACTGAAATGCAGTTGTATACATATGCGACAGCCTTGAAACCATACTTTATGTTTGCTGGATGGATATTTTCAGGTTTATTAATCCTCCTTTGTTAGTTAAGGATATTACTATCCATCTGAATGCACCTCTTTGTTACTTTTATTCCGTGCATGTGGAGGTGGAAAATATGATTACTGTATTGTGGATAAGTTCAATGAGAACCATTTCAGCCAGTTGGCTATGCCAGAGTAGCATTCAGTACATTTTGTTTTTGCTACATGATCTATAATTAAATCAGTTGATCTTGATATATCTGTCAGATATTCTCTTACTTGGAAAGTCACTCTGCATTCCTTACCCAAGTTGTTCATATAACAGAAGCTATTTTGTAGCAGTCTCTTATCATCAAAAAAATGTTCCTCTACTAATTTTTATACATAAGTATGTTCATACAGTGACCCTCAGAATACCATTCATCTAGGCCCTGCTTCTCATAAGCACATGTACATCTAAAGATAATTTTGTTGTGCATTAAAGTCACCTTGTGTAAATCAGATAAATGTACTAAATTACCCCAATAAATTTAATACATTTTACTAAAGTGTATATTGTTTTAGCAGAGTGTTATCTTAATGGTCCCAGTCATTATCCTTATTTAAATATCATATCACTTGCTTCCGTGTTTGCCAGCATGAGGTTTTCTTCACCCTGATGAACAGTCTTTCTTTCTTTTGTTTCTTTCCCTGTGAGTTTTTTTTTTTGGCCTGGTGATTGTTGAATTATACCCTTTTTCATATTTATTTTCCATATGTTGCTCTGACCTAGGTTGTATATGCTCAACATAATATTAAAATGTGCCAGACTTCAGAAAAGTTTCTTGTTGTTTAGTGCTGCTTAAACTGTACAGGTTATGTTGCAGACAGGTGTGCATACACACATGCATGTCTACACATGCACACTTACAATAGCATAGACTATGGACAATATTTAAAGTGTTCTTTAGTCAGTCTTCTCTATATCCAGCTCTATCTACAGGTCCTGCTATGCACATTTGGTGGCTGACATTTAGAGGCGCAACCCTTTTGCTCCCTTAACTTCCCTTTTTAGCATTAATCATGCTCAGCATGACAAAATGGTACTTGCATAGATATAACTCCTAACCTCAGGGTATGCCTGCTTTCCCATTTCTGGACAAAAACACAGGTTGTTTTATAATGTGATTTCTCTCTTCCAGCTTCATTTGGAAAGCATAAGTGAATGTACATTACTCAGGGTGGCTTTCCTGACTAAATGAATGGGTATTTCTACATTCATTAATACTGACTTAAGTAGAATATTTATGATATGTCGAGACATGCTTTTCTTTGTGTGTGTGTGTGTGTGTGCACGTGCGCATGTGTGTATACGTGCATATGTGTGTGTGTGTGTGTGTCTGTGTGTTACTGTATTTGTGTGCATGTACACCTACACACACATTCATATGGATATACATGCTTGATTTTATGTTCTAGAAAGTATTTTTTCTGATCAGTGACATTAAACACAGGGCACAGCTAAGAGAAACAAAAGGAAAAACATACAGATGAGGAGAGAGAAAGACAGGGAAAGAGATACAGAGATGCTATTACATTAACTGCTGGGCATGAAAATTCCCTGGAAAATTTCAAGAACTTGGAATGCCTTTTAGTGATGGAAAGTGTTGACAGAGATAGGAGTCAAACTGGGAGATCCTTGGGTTCCTAAGAGACAACAACAAACCTTGGAAGATATGCAGAGTGAGAGCAGGTGTTCGCGTCACTCAAGTTCAAAACCTAGCCTGGTACTTGTGTGCATTTGTGTTTAATATCAAATAGTATGGCTTGAATTGATTTACATTTAGTACTCTGTTATCACATTTATTTATATATTTTAGGAGTAAAGTACCTCCTTTTTACACATGGTGCCTGAATGTTAACTACATCATGCATTTGCATTTTTGAAAGGTAGCAAGGTGAGCTGAGCAATCAGAGTGAAGAGTCTATCCTTAAGGAAAATTTCGCCATTTTATGGTAGTGGCATTTTGTTCTGCAAGCTACAGTTGGAACGTCTTGCTAGTTAAGGAAACATTCCCCTTACACAGTGTGCTGGGCGCACTGAATATGGTAACCATTATATGTACTGTATCTGATAAGGTAGGTGGCAGTAGATAAAGGAATTTTTGCATCACTCATAGCAGGACAGAGCCAGAGTCCTTCACCTTTTATACCATGTTCGGGATCTTGGGGATTATATTTTGGGAGTAAGGACAGCATTCTGGATTCTATAATAGTAGGGGGTATGGACACCCTTAATGTTTTTTTTACATGTTTCATTATGCTATCATATATTTTTGTATTTTTATCCTGTTCTACTCATCCCATTAATTTCCCAATTTTGCCTATGGAGATGTTACATAATTAAAGGGGTGAGATCCCCATATTCATGGTAAAGAATATATCTGCATGTCTGTTGAACTAGGTCGCATATAAATAATTTTATGCATTCTTTCTTAAGACTTAATTTCATTTGTATGTAATAGTGTACACTCTTTGCTATGAAATGAAAATGTGACTTGTTTTGTGCTTTAAAATGAAATATGCGACTTTTATGTGATTTTGTCTAGTATGCAACCTACATGGCTGGCAAGTGGAGATAAAGAAAAAATAAATAAATACCCTGAGATATTCTTTTTTTTAGAATCTGTACGATTCAGTTTTAATTATGTTCAAATCTTTATGATTTGAACTCTTGCTGCTAAGATAGGTGCTCAAAGCCCCCCAGCACCCCCCACACTTCCTGCTAATTACTTTTATCAACTCCAAAAATGCACTGCAGTGGAGAAAGTGTATACTTATATTGCCCAATCCCCACTGTACTGTGAACTTGTGCATATAAACAGTGGCAAAATTCAAAAAGTTAATTTTTGAACACTGCATCTTATAATTCAAGCATTCGAACATGAGAGTTCCAGCGTTTGAATGTAACCTATATACACACACAGATATATATGTGTGTGTGTGTGTGTGTGTGTGTGTGTGTACATATATACACACACACACAAACATATTTACATATATTTACATATATATATATATATATATATATATATATATATATACACACATATATATTTGTGTGTGTGTGTGTGTGTATGTATATATATATATATATATATATATATATATATATATATATATATATATATATGGAGGGAGGTTGCTTCATGCTGTAAAAAAATTGGTACAGGGATGCAGTGACATATAAGAGTAGGTTGTCCTGAAATCAGTAGGGGCTTGTAAAATTACAGGACAGAACACCTTTGTAAAGTCAATAATGGGTTATGAAGCCCGAAATAAATGAAAATCAGAATTAGTAAACAGGAATTGGTAAGGAGAAAATGACAGATGTGAAACTTTATGTACTGCTTAGCCCAATCTGGTGTTCTGCAGTCATCACAGTGGTCCACAATGCAAACAGCTGTGCATCACACACACATGCACACACGCACACACACCTGTAATGCTAAGTTCTGAAATGGAGTCTTTTGCATTTACGTGCAAGAGAGAACAAATGGTGTGTAGAAACAGTCACACAAAGTTATTTGGGAGCCTTCATGTATGAAGTCTTAACTGCCAGTTTACTGCTGTATAAAAGGAGGAGGACCCCTGTTAAAAAGGACTTCAGAAAATTAGATTTTTATTCAGAGGTTCACACAAAGCTAGGAAGGAGCTATCCTGAAGACTCTTGAGGTGTGGAATATGATAGTGCTCTAAAAGTGTACCCAGTGGCTTTATCTACACTTCAGAGCTGGAATTAAGGCTTAGGAGAGGTCTGCAGCCTTGGACTTTGTTTTTAGTGCAGTCTATTGCTGGAAGGGCTAAATAGACTACGAGTATGTGTTGGAGAAAAAAATTAAAGGTACTCTTTGTGTTTGTTTTAAAAATTAAGTGAACTGCTGTTTTTCATTTCCCTTGTTTACATACAGAATAAAGCATGTGTTTTTTATAACTATGGTCTTCAGTACTTCCTTGGACATATACTATTGACCTGTGCGTGTACGGTTGGCTAAGGACTTAATATATATTATTTCTCATAAAACCTCTGATGCCAAGTGCATTATTTTTAAGCTACTAATTTTATATGTAACTATTACCATAATTTCCCTCCTGATATATATATATATATATATATGTAACATGCTGAAAGTAGCAATCTCTCTGATACCCCCACTTGTAAAAATGTTTCTTATCCAAAAAAGTCCTGCTGCCTGATAACTATCTACTTGTTTCATGGGGAAGACATGATCAAAGTAAAAAAATGAACAGTAAACAAGAAACAAGCTCAAGATAAATTTCTTAAAGGATTACTGCACAGGTTATGGACCACACATGATAGATTGGCATTCTGTTTAGTTTACAGGTAAAGCCTGCAACGATGACTGCAAGTCTCCAACAAATATAATGAGCTTCTTAAAATAATGTAATCCTGTCCTTTATTACAAATACTGTCATATGCATTTCAATATCCAAGGCTTATACATTATCTAGTTATGTAAGTATTGTCTGCATGGCAACAACAGAAAGGCTTTCAGTGTTGGCAATTCTTTAACTGAATGCTAATTAAAGCTTACTTGCATCTTACAATCTCAGACAAGCTTACCTTGCTACTTAAACACAGAGCAACACGCACTTTCTGAGTAATAATAAGCATAAATCAACAGTATAAAAATATGACAAACTAGAACATTCTGAAAAATCAAGGACAGAATAAAAGTAGCACTTGTGTCTACCTTGGATGGGGGATACTCTGCACATTTACACTGCATAACTGCTCTTTGCCTTGCTTGGACACATCCAGAGTCACTACATGGGGGAGTGGAGTGCAACAAGTATGTCACAATTTGAAATGTCTCTGGCTGACTGTGATGGCCCTGATACATTTGTCATACCTCTCACCCTCAGAACAAGAAATATGGACAGAGCCATACACAGAAGTGGGAAAAAGGCCCAAAAATAAGGACAATTTCTGAAAGGTACGGAATCTGAAACTCAAATGTCTGTCATTATTTTCCAACTTCAGTCTTTAATGATTTGCCACTAATTTGCCAAAAAAACACAATTTTATGAAAAGTGGACCAAAATTGTGATGCAAAAATATAAAACAGCCACACAATACAGCTGGAAACCTGTAAAGAAGGGACACTTTTTTAATATTAGTACTGCTAACTTGAGCAGCTGACAAAATAAAAGAATCTACATGCATTTCTGAAATAAAAGTTATCTATAACTCTGATTATTACAGTTATTTCTTAATTGTAAGCCCTCCACGGTTTCTTCTAAAATTGCCATTTTGCGGCAGGATTATTAGGGGAAGAGCAACATTTTGAGCCAAAATTGGGGACATTTGAGAGGGTGGATATGCCTAATTCTATAAAGCAATTTATTTGCACGTACCGCTCAACCTGTTAATGCAGGAAATCTGGACAAGGCCAAATTATATATATATATATATATATATATATATATATATATTTATTTAAGAGGAGACCATATTCAGGTATATAGGGTATTTAGCGGCAACTACCTATGGAATTGTCTGGGTCTATCAAAAAAGTAGCAGAGAATCATTGGTCGACCATTTAGGAGATTATATGGGAATGAGAGGTGTACTAATTAGTTCTCTGACAGAGTAGCTGATGCTTGGACATTTCTAACACATTACATTAAAGGAAGGACTAGTTTAGATATTTTTAAGAACAACCTGAACACTTATTATGGGAATAACTGTTTTGGTGTACTGGAAGGCTAGAAGGGCATTATTGCCCATGCCTGAAATATTTGTATATATGTATGTATCTTCCTGTTTTCTTCAGTGGTCTTTTGTATCTGGAGTATTTAATTGCACTGTTCTCTCTCTTCATACATCTAATTTTACTTTTTGGGATACTTCTTGCCACTCAGAAATATTTTGGGGACATGATTTTTGAGGCTTTCTTTCTCTTCATGTCCTCACCATCACAATTCTTCTGACTTTTTCCCAGTTAGGGGTTGCCACAGTGGATCACCTGTCTGCTCATGATTGACAGTGGAGTTTTTACGATTTCGAGTTGCTAGCCTGGCACCCAACCTTCCACAGAAGGCAGACACATGCCTAGGGACAATTTAGTGTGTCAAATCCACCTACAGCATGTCTTTGGGATGCGGGAGGAAACCAGAGCACCTGGAGGAAACCCATGCGATCACAGGGAGGACATGCAGACTCCGCACAGAAGGCACCCCAGCCAAGATATGAACCAAAGAGCCTCTTGCTGTGAGGCGGCAATGCTAACCGCTGCACCAACATGGCTGCCCTTCACCATCACCACTCTGAAGACCTTTATTTTCTTTCAACATTACTGCTTATTACAGTTGTGGCTGCTCTGCTTCCTTAAACCTCATTATATTTTCTTATATAGATGTCTGGAGCTTTTTTTTTCTTTCTTATGAAAATAAAAATAAAAATAAAATTTTACCTGGAACTTCAAGTAAACAGTACTCACAACAGCACACAATTGTGTAAAAGGTTGAGTGCTTTCTTCCTTTAATCAGACTTCATCAGAACCTAAAACCACCAATTATGATATGCTTAAATGCCATTAAAAATCTCATGACCTAATATGTTTTAAGTAATTTGCATACTTTAAAAATACATAATTAATAATGATAACACCACTCTTTTCTTTTGAAAAAATAGCAATAGAAGCAAGAATAATTCATTTTTGCAGCTCTTAGATTTAAAACACTGGCCTAGATGTTTGTGTGCCTTTAACATTAGCTGCCGTTTTCATTCACAGTACTCTAATGTAAGCGCCCCCCCCCCCCAATATTCATTAGGGCCTTCTCAAGTAAGGAGAACAGGAATAACTTAAAGCCCTCACAGTTCTGAGCAAGTCTACTTAAAATACTGATGAGATCTTTCTTACAGATGCTCTATACATTCTGATAAATTCTTTATCTTAAAAATTCTGAGTTTTACCAATATAGTATGAATCTCACATCTGACGGCATAGGTAGACCATGGCTCTAGATCAACAGTTAAAGTAGATCCCCTTCTTTTATGGTCTGATTTTATCAAGAATCCTTCCCTTTCTATGTTCACTAATATCTATATGCTGCTTCCAAATGCTGCATTTAAAACTACCACTCGTATTACTTGGATTTCAAATCAATGTTATGCTCTTGGTTTCAAACCTATTTTTAAAATTAGGAGTTTTTGTTTGCATACAAAACATGGGTCTCCACCAATGGGTTCTGCACCAATACCTGACATTTTAAAAATATTCAAATGTTTATGTATAATATGTTTTGACCCATCTGTGATCTGATGTACAATGTGATAATGTGGCTTTTTCACACACATTGGTATGGCTTTTCCCAATTGTCTCCTTCACCATGTTACACTCCTGCCTTAAAATGGGGATACATCTTAATTCTTTCCCAGTTTATAACCTTTTGGTTATAGAATCAGGTAAATGATCAGGGTATCATTTGTCCAGAAACATCTCCTCATTCCCTTCAAGTTTTCTAACTCCAGTACAAAATCATTATCATCTGAGATAATTCTCAAAACCTTGACCATTTGTCCCTTTGTCAAAATCTTTTTTTTTTTTGTGAATGGGTGACTAGTACTTACAGAAATGCGTTAGAACAGGTTGGCTTTCTGTAAAGTGTTGAACCACATCTATTATTCTCCAGGTCATTTTTTTTAAATATATCCAAACAAGTAATGCCATTACAAGGTAAGGAATACAAAACAGAGAAAACTGATGAATGTATGTATGTATGTATGTATGTATGTATGTATGTGCAAATATCCATCAAGTAAAACAGCTTCCGTTAGGGAAAATGATTTCATATTTACTGTAGTTGCACTCTTGGAACAGCCTGTGGCAGTGAATTATGTGTCACTTGGAAACCCATTTGTAACCCATCACAGAGCACCAAACATGCTCACGTATGTGTCTATTAATCTATTTATTTATATTTCAAACAAATAATTGATGTATACTCTCTCCTCTGTGTGTGTGTATATATACTCATATATATATAGCTAGATAGGCAGAGAGAAAGAATAAGAGAAAGAGAGCTAGATGAGAGAAAGAGAGAAACAGAGAGAGAGAGAGAGAGAGACTGTTTTGTGTGTGTGTGTGTGCATGTGCGTGTATACATATATACATATATACATATATATATATATACATATATACATATATATATATATATATATGTATATATGGGTCTACTATGGTTGATTGTAAACTCACTTGATTGAAAATGAAATTACTAGGACCACTTCACTGAAAGTTCACTTCACTGAAAACTCATTTGACTGAAACTCATTTCGTTGAAAGTTATAAATGGCCTTTTCCCCACTGTAATGCAACCCTGGACTTAGTATATAAAGTAAGGGGGGGTGTGGGGGCACAGCCCCCCACATTGGGGGGCATGGGGGCAAAGCCGCCCCACATATCTTGGTTATATATTCTCTTTTGGAAATAGTTATTTATTGCGCTTGTAAGTATCCCTGTGTATAGTTTAAAATGTTTATAATATGTGGGGGGCTACACACCCCCTTACTTTATATACTAACTCCAGGGTCGCACTACAGTGGGGAAAAGGCCATTTATAACTTTCAACGAAATGAATTTCAAAGAAATGAGTTTTCAGTGAAGTGGTCCTAGTAATTTCATTTTCAGTCAAGTGAGTTTTCAATCATTCGTAGTAGACCTATATATATATATATATACTTTATATTACTTTATATACTAACTCCAGGGTCGCACTACAGTGGGGAAAAGGCCATTTATAACTTTCAACGAAATGAATTTCAAAGAAATGAGTTTTCAGTGAAGTGGTCCTAGTAATTTCATTTTCAGTCAAGTGAGTTTTCAATCATTCGTAGTAGACCTATATATATATACTTTATATTACTTTATATACTAACTCCAGGGTCGCACTACAGTGGGGAAAAGGCCATTTATAACTTTCAACGAAATGAATTTCAAAGAAATGAGTTTTCAGTGAAGTGGTCCTAGTAATTTCATTTTCAGTCAAGTGAGTTTTCAATCATTCGTAGTAGACCTATATATATATATATATATATATATATATATATATATATATATATATATATATATATATATATATATATATATATACACATATATATATATATATATATATATATATATATACATATACATATATATATATATATATATATATATATATATATATATATATACACGCACACAGATAGGGAACAACACATTTACTAATTATTTAACTATTAAGCATCTGATGCCTTCTGATTCTATATAAAGATAACAGAGACAGGAGACACAGAAACAAAGCACAAGAATCCATAAACCTCACTCAAACAAAAATGTATGAATATAAACTGAATATAAATAGTTGCTCCAGTAGTTCTTTGCTATTGCTGTCCATGTTTTTTTAAAGTCAAAAGTGAATCAAAACAGTTTCCACTTTGGTAAAGCTGAACGTATCTGTACGACCATCCTCCTTATTCAATGCCTTTTGCTTTCAACTCCTCTTTCACTCTTGTCAGGTAGCTAGGATCAGGGTAGCCATAACTACAACAAAACAAAAAGAAAACAATAATTGAAAAAAAATATTCCAGTCATGTTATTCCCTACAGTCTCTGGCTTACTGTCATTGTGAAATATGGTACAAAATGTCTTATGTCACACACTTACCCAGGAAGTGAAGCAGATGCACATTGCAGTATGGATTGTTCTGACCACACTTCTTTATGGAGAAAAAGAGTTAATGTAGGATGCTTTTTGTGAGGACTCTAGTAGTGAGTGGAGGTCATCATGTACAAATGTGCAGCTTACAAACCTAATACAACTCAAGGAATAACCATCATATTTAGAGCACTGGAGCAAACTCCAGTGAAGGAAGCTCACACTACAGGTTCACTTCTCACCTGTTGGCCCAGGATGAAAACTGGTCAGAAAACCACCCTAAGTAGACAACAGGTTAGCAATAACCATCACATTGTGACATGGCACAGCTGTTATTCCCTGGAAATTACAACCCCGAATTTCAATCCTGGGAAAACCAAGCAGTACAGTAATGTGCCAGAAAGGATCTCACCAGCAGAACCAGGCGATAGATAAGATACATATAAAAAATAATTCCTAAAATTTCAGTTGCAATTCTCTGCTTTTCCATATTTAACCCTATAATTTCTTTCACCTTTTTCAGTACAGACAGTACCCAACTGTAAGCCAGCAACAGTAGGTTGTTTTAATCTGGCTTTCTGATTCTAGAGCCTTCATGTTAATTTATTCATTTCCACATGGAACTAGGTAAAGGAAATACACAAGAGTTATAGTTAGAATGTCTGGAAAGAAGACAAGATGGTTGGCATTGCCATTTTGGAGGCAGAAGGGAGAAGGATGCAGCACAATCAGAATTTTAACATGTCAGTAAAGCAGAAAATAGGAAATCACTGTTTGGAGGAGTTGCATTTGTTAAGACTGTTAAATAGATAAGGAAATATTTACTTAAAATGTGCCAGGTCTGACTACAATTACCATATCATGGGCATCTTTTAGACTACTCAAAGGACCATTGATGTAGTGTAATGGAGCTACTTCATAATATCGAAATTCCAAAATGCTGAAGACCAAAATGCTGAGACGAGAATCACAAATGTTAAAATGCTGAGCCACATAAGTATTCCCAGGGCAAGTAAACACTTACCCAATGTGGGGAATTGTGCCCTCTTCCCCACTGTAGTGCGATCCCAGAGTTAGCATATATAGTTAGTGGTGTGTGTTTTAATGTAGTGTTGGACAAGTGTTTACTTGCCCTGAGAATACTTACATGGCTCGTCATTTTAACATTTGTGATTCTCATCTGGGTGTTTTGGTATTTCGATATTACAAAGTAGATCCAGTGTAATATGGCAAAAGGTGACATTACAGAATGGCCTGCTCTTCAGAATGCATAATAATCAGGTATATTGAGTAAACTGTAATATGGTCAAAATGTTTAAGCTTTATTAATTATGAGATAACACATGATGATTCACATTACCTTTTAGGTACAGAACTTTGGTCAGATTGGATAAAATGAATTTTAGCATTAGCTGATATGTATCTGTTAATTAATTTTTTGGGTTAGTTCAATGCTTAGGCAAACCTCTTAAAGTCATGAGTAAAACTCTTATTCTGTAGCTTGTAACAAGGAATTCTAAGCCATATTGCCAGTATACTGGCCAACAGATTCAGTGCTAACTTTACCCTTCTCCCCCCAAAGGACCAATCACAATACCAATAGATTCCCAGGCACCCAGTATTACTGCTGCACAGGTTAAAACAGCACTGTCCAAGGCCAAGAATACAGCTTCTATGGGACCTGACAATATCCCTGGTTGTGTTCTACATGAACTACAGAGTGAACTGGCACCTCACCTGTGTGCCCTGTTCAATCACAGCCTCACCTCAGGCTTTGTCCCTGCTGAATGGCGCACCGCTACAGTCATCCCTCCCCACAAAGTTAGAGCGACTACAGACCCTGGGAACTATCGCCCCCATTAGCCTGACGAGTATGATATGCAAAGCTATGGAACGCATCATCATGGACCTAATAAACAAGGATATAAGGAATCTCCAAACTCTGGATCCCACACAGTTTGGTTTTGTGAATGGTAGATCATGCCTGCTCAATCTGGTCGACTTCTTTGAGTCAGTCACCAGAGCTGTGGATGAAAGCAAAGTGGCTCATACAGCCTACCTTGATCTGGCCAAGGCTTTTGATACCATTCCCCACTCAGGAATCATAGAAAAACTCACTAAGCTTGGCATCAACCTTGATATCACTAGGTGGGTTGCAAACTGGCTCACAGATAGAACCCACAGTGTGAAAGTAGCTGACTCCAAGTCAGACTGCTGTTTAGTCACGAGTGGAGTCCCACAGGGTTCGGTTCTGGGTCCTCTCCTGTTTGGTATCTACTTCTCTGAAGTCCAGACCAACATGAAGGGACTCTGGCTGACAAAGTTCGCAGACGATTGCAAGTTGGGAGCTATTATTAATTCCCCAAGTGATGTTGACATCCTACAGAATGGCCTCACTGACCAACAACTGGTGTCAGAACCATGGCCTTAAGCTCAATGCCAAAAAATGTATCATCATCCCCTTTGGGAAAAACCCGGTTCTCATGAATTACCACACTGATGGTAGTCCATTGAACACAGAAGGTGTTATAAGAGATCTGGGAACACAGGTTGACAGCAACCTCTCTTTTGATCACCACATTGCCACTGTGGTCAGAAAGTCCTTCTATGTGGCACATCTCATTACTAAGGGTTTTGCATCCAGGAAGAAAGAGGTCAATGTCTCCCTCTACTCTTCCCTTATTAGGCCAGTCATTGAGTAAAATGCCACATTTGGCATGTACCTCACTAGACACCTGCAACAACTGGAGAGGCTGCAAAAGTACCTCACAAAGAGGATCCTAGGCTTTAAACACTTGTCCTATATGGACAGACTCAAAAAACTCCAACTATTCTGTCTCATATCGCCTACTTAGAGGTGATCTCTGCTTGACTTACAAAGCCATGTCTAACCCAGCTCTGTTAGAAATGCCACATCTAAAGAAATCCCAATCCCTCCACACCACATGCTCCAGAGACCTCAGCCTCATTACCACAATTAACAGAATGTGCTGGAGGGACAGGTTCATAACACAGAGACTGCCTATGCTATGGAACAGACTTCCCATACATGTCAAGCAGAGCACCTCGCTGACCCTCTTCAAGAGGAATCTTGATGAGTGGATGGGTAACAGAAAATTCACCCCGGGATAACTCCAGTGGCGCTACTCGACAGAGGCACTGGGAACTAAGGTTGGGTGGCACTATGCCAGGGTAATCCTATGGCTAGGATTGTAAAGGCCCCAGGGCCATTAGCCTAGTACACACCTATGAACCTATTAACTCATACAGTGACATATTAAGCTCTCTAGATTTTGAGAGCTGCTTGCCAAACTTTAGAGTACTGTTATATTTTTTGGTTTCTTGCTAAAACTTGTTTGGACTGTTCTCTTTGTGCTTTGTCTGGAAAGTGGTGAAGCTTTTGTGGTAATGGAATATTTGGTAATGCTTCATTTGGGTCAGTGAAGTGCTTTATGATGCCACTGCATTACAAGGATTTCTGTTTAGTTTGAGGAGCTCCACTGATCTAGTGGTCTACTAGTAAAATTACGTCAGTTGAATATGTGGACTGTTTTTATGATGAGGGTTCCCATTTCTTAAAGGAGGCTGGAGAAACTGAAGGCTGGAACTGTCCTTGAATGGAAGGAATGCAGAACAATGTTGTGCCTACAAAGAAGTTCAGCAATGGGGAATGTTGCTTGGCAAATCTTTTTTAACTTTAGATGTCTTGGAGATTGTTCACAAACTTATACTAAAAAAAAAAATTCAGTTTGTTGGACTGTGAAATGCTTTTCCTGGTGACTTAAGATTTTCTGTAATGTGACATCCTATGTGTGTATGGTTATACTGGGGAAGTAATTGTTATCTTTCTCTTTCAGGCCAGTTGTTTGCTTGGAAGTTAAAAGAAAAAGAACTCAAGGTACATATGTGCCCCTTTTACAGTATGAGGCTACTAACCCAGGTAGTATAGAAAACAAATTTAATGATTTTCATGTTATAGAACACCATCCTAGTGCATTAGACAATTATATGTATCAGCATCAAGTTAGCTATGCACATGCCTTTGTTACCACATATTCAGCTGACAGCCCAGCAGTTAGTAATATCACCAGAAAAAATTGGCAGTTCATTTCTAATGACAGAATTTTATGTAAATGTTTAAGTGAAGCACCTAACATAGTTTATAAAAAAGGGATTTGTTTCAAAATCATATATGATTTTATAGGGTATTCTAAAGATAAAACAACTACGGGGCACATGACTAAGTATGTGGCATGCCCACAATGCTGTTCCATTTACAGTAGCCTATCCATGAATAATATATCCATTCCAATCCCTAGAAAATTTAATTGGCATACAAAGGGGATTATTTATGCTGCAGTATGTCAGCAGTACAATAGTTTCAATATTGGTAAGTCGGAACGTAAGCTTAGGGATCGTACCTACGAACATAACTATGATATTGGAAAGGCTAAATCTACAAATGCACTCTACAAACATATTCATCAGTTTCCACACCATCATTTCCTGTTTGCTATCATTGAGAAAGTAGAGGTCAACCCTAGAGGTGGGCCATTGAAACTATTAATTGAAGAGAGAGAGCTTTGGTGGCAGATATTTTTGAATGCTTCTGTACCCCCAGGGCTTAATGATGTTATATCTACAAGTGCTTACTCGAGAGGAAGGCATATGAAAAATAATATGCTTATATTTATTATCATCTGTTTTTATTTTTAGGGTGAATACATTAGCAATTGTACATCATTTTTGCTTATGTCCTGGCTTAAGTTAGTTTTATATCTTAAACACACTGTTTTAAATATATGTACTTGTCTTGACAGCTGTTGCTTTAAATACACACTTGCTTTGCTTAGAGTGGTGTCATGTGACAAGGAAGCTACTTAAGTGTAAATTTTGAATTGCTCTGGTTTTATCTGAAGAAGTCTGTATGCTTTTAGATGCAAGCACTTATTTGTTTTAATAAACAGTTCATTGTACTTGGTTGTGTTTTCTCTGGCAGATTTTCCAGTACGTTTTTTAGCTACCAGAATTAAACTCAGCAAGGCCTTACTATGTCTAGGCAAATCTGATTGTATTTAACAACTCAAAAAAATCACTTTCTTAGTTACACCAATTTGCTCACTCAGTATTTCTGCTAGAGCAGTATATTGGGAATTTTTAAAGTCTACCAACTCATTACACTCTCAAAAAATATGTTGCCATTTACCTCTTTATTCCATATCACACCTCCAACATTTGCAATCTACCAGAGGAAAAAGTTCTTTTGAATCTGCTTTGTGTAAAAAATGCCTATGCAAACACTTCCAAGTAAAGATTCTAAATCTTCTAGACTTTTGTTGCATATTTGGGAACCATATATATATCATCCCATTGTTTCTTTGTGACTTGCTTATCCAACCTAACGTCCCTAGCACTAAGTAGCATTTTACCTTCACCCAGGATGATGCCACAATACAGACAAAAAAATATTGACTTCAGCAATTGGCTTAGCTTTTTATGTCAATCCAAGGGGATCCAGTATCAGTCAGCCTGGGCAAACATGGCTGACAGACCATGCTGCTTAGCCAGAGATGGTCTTCACCTAAATCCTCTAGGCTTTCGGATACTGGCAAAGATGCTTGCCTCCCCCATAGTGCCTTTTTTAGGCAATGTCAAAACAAAAAAATTCCCGATGTAAAGAAATCTACTCGAGATAAACTCAAGGTTATACTGTTTAATGGTAGGAGCAACAGAAATCTGCACTCCCTGGAAGAGTTCCTCACCTTGGAAGATGCTGACGTCTGTGCAGTCACTGAGACTTGGTTCTGGGCTGCAGAGAGCATCCCAGTCATACCATGCTACAATGCCTTCCGCACGTTCAGACCCGAAAACAAGCATGAAAGAACTAAAGGTGGAGGTGTATCCACTTTCATTAAATCCAAATACACCTCAAGACTGATTAAACAGTATGACTATCTAGAGCTACTCCAGGTACAAGTAAATATAGGTAAAACACCCTACCACATCATCGCTAGCTTCTGTTCCCCCACCATGAACCAAGACAAACCCACTAAATATCTGGACTTGCTAGAATCATTCCCTATACAGCCAAACGCTTTGATCATGGGAGATTTCAACTATCCTACCATAGATTAGACAACATACATGAGCAGAAATGCAATCACCCTGAGGTTCCTGGACTTTAATTCAAATGATTTGGAACAGCCAGCCTGAACCCCTACAAGGGGCTTGTATATCCTGGACCTGGTACTCACCAACATGGGGGTCACCGCACTACACACTTTGTATTTCCCTCCCTGGTGAAGTCAAACCATAAATCTGTCTCATTTAAAGTAAAGATTAGACTGGACACCCCCACAGGAGCAAACAAACTGAAACATTTCTCCAAAGTAACTTACCCTACTAAGCAAGAGTATAAAAAGTTTCAACCCCCTGCTAACACAGCCAACAATGACTCCTATGCAGAGGAGTACACAAACACCCTGTATAGACATTCAAACAACTGTAAAGACTTGGCTGTACCTGTCAGGATCAAAACCAGAGGAAGAAACTATTATCCAAGAACAAGAGGGAACTTACTCAACAGAGGAAGAATACCCTCCACAGCTTGAACAAGAAAATCAGATATCTTGTAAAGTCATCTAAAGCCAATTACAAGGCTAAATTAGCATCTCTAGCTAAAGACAATCATAATGCTTTCTTTAGCTATGTCTGAAATCTTAAAGGAAATGCTAAACTATATGACAAACTGATTGTGGATGATACTAATCACACTGACCCCAAAGAAATTGCCAACCTGCTGGCAGATAGCTTTGGCACAAATTTCACCCCCTTTTCCTCCACCAGAATCACTCCAAAAGTATCCCTGTCACCAGTCCACTACCTAGCATCTCCAAACAGCAGGTCATATCCACCCTTTCCAAGACCAGTGGTGTTGCCTCACAGCAAAAGGTTGTCTGGATTGATTCTCAGCTGGGGTGCCTTCTGTGTGGAGTCTGCATGTTCTCCCTGCATTGGTTTCTTCCGACATTCCAAAGACGTGCATTTGGAGTATTTCTTCCTGGGCCTCTGCTGAAAATAGGCTCTGTCCTAGTCGGACTTTCCCAGTCAATAAATGTTAAATAAATAAAATAAAATAAATAAATAAATAAAAACACATGGGACCAGATAGCATCCCAGGCTTCTAACTAAACAATCTGAAACAAGACTTAGTGGAACTGCTTGTCACTGTCTTCAGTCATAGCCTGAGCACTCGTTTTGTTCCAACAGAGTGGAGAACAGCAACAATAATCCCCTTACACAAAAGAGGTCCATCTACCAACCCTGGGAACTATAGACCCACAAGCCTAACCAGCCTTATCTGCAAAGCCATGAAAATAATCATCATGGACCTTATCAACAAGGGCACAGGCAACCTCCAAACTCTTGACCCATTCCAGTTTGGCTTCAATAAGGTCAGGTCTTGCTTATTGGATCCCCTGGATGAGGGCATAGCAGTACATACTGCTTATCTTGACTTAGCCAAGGCCTTCAACTCAATCCCCCACTCAAGTGTCATCAAGAAACTCTCCCAGCTTGGGATTAACCAATACGTCACTGGATGGGAATCAAACTGGCTCACTGACAGAATGCATAATGTCAAAGCTGGGGATTCCACCTCCAGCAGTAGACTAGTTACCAGGGGTGTACCACAGGGATCTGTTCTGGGCTCTCTACTATTTGGAATCTACTTCTCGGACATCCAGGTGAAAGTAGATGGCTGTGGCTTACCAGGTTCTCAGATGACTGCAAACTAGGTGCAGTCATTGAGTCTTCCAATGATGTTAACATATTACAAAAGGGGCTAATGCAGACTAATGACTGGTGCCAGAGTCGCAGTCTAAATCTAAACGCAAAAAAGTGAGTCATTATCCCCTTTGGCAAAGAAGTGGACCCTGCACATTACTTTATAGATAGCACCCACCTAAGCTCAAACACAGTGATGACAGACTTGGAAACACAGGTTGACAACAGTTTAAGCTTCGCTCACCATGTCTCCACAGTGGTAATGAAAGCCTTCTACATTGCACATCTCATACATAAGGGCATAGCATCCAAGACTAAGGATGTTATAACTACTATATTCTCGACCCTCATCAGACCACTAATTGAGTACAATGCTCTCTTTTGCATATACCTCACCAGACATCTGCAACAACTGGAAGGACAACAGAGGTTTCTGACTAAGAAAATTGAGGGCCTCCAAAACATGACCTACACAAAAAGACTGAATGCCCTGTCTCTGTACTCTGTACCTTACAGGCTCCCAAGAGACGACTTGCGTCTGACCTACAGAGTGATCTCTGATCCTGCCCTAATGGAAATGCTGCATGTCTGCAAATCAAATGGGACATTAGTCACTCATTCCAGAGATCTGAACCTAGCCTGTGACAAACAGAACATGATGGAGAGAAAGATATGTCTCCCATGGATTGCCACTCCTCTGGAATAAAGTCCCACTTCATGTGAAGCAGAGCTTGTCAATGACTCTAAGTGCAACTTTGACAATTGGATGGGAGACCATAAATTCACTCGGGGTGGCAACTATGTCCCTCATGGACAGGGTCAGTCAGTGCTTATCACTGATTCGCTCTGCTAACAATGCCCTTCTAACCATGGTCAGCTACAGAATAAGGTATTACATGGCTAGGCTTGTTAAGGCCCTAAGGCCATTAGCCTAGTAACCTCCTACGAACCTATAATCTCTCTTCCAAATCCTTTCTAAACTCCCCTGATTCATTCCTATAGTTATCATGTAATATTTTATATGACCTATTAATTATCCCTTTTTAACAGCAGCTTCTGTTCTACAGTCTACTACAAACTCTACTAGTGCTGGTCTTTCACTTAGAATCCTCCAATTTCTTTCTCTTTGCCTTGGACTCTGATATCAGTCCTTGATAGGGAAGGCAATCTCTAGACTGCAGTCCAAATGAATTATTGGCCTCTTCCCATTCTATTATTTCCCTCTCTAATTACTTTGCCAGTTATCTCCGTAAATTCCAGCCCCCTTTTTCTTATCCTCTGTACCCCAATTGCAAGTCATCCCTGTCAGCAGAATCTCCTTTCCCCATCCCTGTGTTGGCTTAGTTCTTAGAACACTTTCTGCTACTTTATAAATATAATACTGTTTCTCCCATTTTAATTTATCCAAATCATTTGGGTTTCTAGTAACATGACAGGAATGGACCCCATTCCCAAGTCAAAGTATGATTAAAGTTCATGAAATTAGTATTGTTTCAATCTCTGATGTTAGCCAGAAGTGCTCTTTGCAGCACCCGCAATGTGCCCAGTAATGACTCCTTCTGCAATTCGTATGGAGTTACACGTATTGGTACATATATAAATATGACTGTAGACTTTTTTTTTATAAGACCAGTTGCTCCTACTACTATTGGAACTGACTGGGTATCTTTCTTCCACATTGCTCTCATTTCTGCTTGCAAATCCTCATATTTTATGACTTTGTGTCTCTCTCTATGAAAGACACTGTAGTCACTGGGTGTAGCAATTTCAATGACTAATGCTACTTTTGTCTTCTTTTCATGGGCCACTATATCTGGTTTTCTCATATCTATCTTTTGAACTGTTAGCAATGGGTGATCCCATGTGATGTAGACTTCATCATTTTCTATGATGCTTTGTGGGTCATGTTTCCAGTGTTTTTCAGCTACTTCAGTATTATAATGTTTGCACAATCCCCAGTGCAACACTCTTGCCACATTATTATGCCTTTCTGTATACAGTCCTTCTGCCATTAGTATATCACAACCAGCAACAAGGTGTACGACTATTTCCAATTGTTTTGGGCTGTCAATACTAGCCTTTCATCTTTTGGTTTGAATTTGCCTGTCCTTAACCATTCCTGCATTTGATCCTGATCAATATGAGGTTCTTCCAGGAATTTTCTATACTTGCAGCTATATTTATGCATTTTCCACATTTCTTTCCTTCTCATCTGATCCTTCACCTAATTTTCTCTTTTGTTTTTTTTGGAATATTCAGTTACTGCCTGATTTTTATCTACTTCTGGTTTGATTTCCATTCCTGCTTGACACTGTATGCTTCAGCTAGACTAAGAAGGGAAGTCATCTTTGATGTATTCTCCTCATGTTTCAAAACGTTCACTATATTTGGGTCTTGTGAGGTCAGCAGATAGATATGCAGTTCCACGATTGCAGATCTATACATGTAATCAATTTCAAGTAGGTACATACCTTCTTCAAAACGGGGAATATATATAATCTTGGTGTGCACTGATTTTTATAAATCATTTGATGAACATGAAGCATCCTTCTTGTTTTCCTGTCTAATCTATCCAACACCTTTTGGGGCTAGTCAATCACTCCAAAACTGTAAGATAGCAAAGGAAGAGCAAATTGGTTTATGGCTTGAATTTGGTTCCTAGATGTCAATGCTGTTTTCAGGATTAATTTAAGCCTTCTAAAATAAGTTTTATTCACATTTGTTCATGTTTTATTGTTGATCCTTCATCAGTTCCCAAATATTTATACACTCCCTCTTTCTCAAGTTCTTTTATATCACATGCTTATCCCAAACTGATGTTTTCTTGGTGCTGCAGCTTTCCTGCATTAAAGGTTGATTTTGCACATTTATCAAGACCAAATGACATTTTATATCATCTTTTTGACTACTTGCAGTTGTGCTTTCATTTCCTCATCTGATGAACTATACAGTTTTAAATCATCTACAAAGAGAAGATGAGAAGTCTTTATACTTTATTCGTGCCAAATTATAGCCATGACCTAATCTTTTAAGTAGACAGTTTAATGGGTTAAGGGCAAGACAGATTAGCAGCTGTGACAGGGAGTCACCCTGGAATATCCCCTTTTGAATTTAACCCAGTAATAACTATTTGTCCTTTATCATGGCTTAATTGCAAAGTGGTCTGCCACTGTTTCATGGTCACTATAATGTAATTGATCAGTGTAGGGTGTATCTTATACATTTTTAAGCACTCTTATCCATTAATGTGATATACTGTCAAATGCCTTTTTGTAGACAATCCATGCTATACTTAGATTCTTCCCCTTTTTACAGTTCTCCATTATGACTTTATTTAGCAACAGGTGATCCTTTGTTCCATATGACTTTCTTTTATTACCCTTTTGTTCTATTGCCATGATTGAGTTTTTTTTCTAAATGACTATAAACTCTGTCGGCATCAGTTCCGGTGTATAGTTTATACGTCATCAAAAGGCAAGTTATTGGTCTATAATTTTTAGGATAACTTGTAGGTTCACTCTTAAGTAGGAGTACTGTTTTTCCTGTTGTTAACCAGGCTGGTGTCTATTTGGGGTGTGCATATAAATAGTTCTTACTCATGGTTAAATCTTCACACAAAGATGTTAATACCTTTAGCCAGATGTTAGGTACTGCATCTGGGCCTGGGGTTTTCCAATTAAGAGCTTTTCTTAACTTTGTTTCAGTCTCTCTGGCTGTTACTTCATCCCATTTCATATCCTGTATATTTGAACTTCTTATTCTTTCTTTTACTTCTTCTATCCATTTACCATCTTTGTTATGTTCCACAGGATCTTCATAGATATTTCTCCAAAATGTATCTATTTCTTCTTTTTTGGGTGGTCTTTCAATTCCTTTTGCCTTGTTTCCCAATTCTCTATAGAACATTATGGGGTCATCAATGCATTGTTTATTTTGTACTTTTCCTTTATATTTATCTGTATATCTTCTAAGTTTTTCTGCCTGTGCTGAGATTTTAGTTTGCAATTAGAAATAGTGCGAGATAGATCCTGATCTGTTCTAGTACTGTGCATTGCCTTTATCACATCTGTCTTTCTGAGTATTTTTGTTGATCTTTTCCCTCTTCTATACTCTTCTAACAGTGACACTTCTTGCCTTAATTGATTTATAGTTTTCTCTATTCAATATTTCTTGATGGTATTTGATTTCTCCCCTTCCTTACCCTTACTACCTGTGTTCTTGTGGTAAAACTTTATCTGTTATTAATTTAGCTGCACAGTAATATATTCTGTTAACTTCTGTTATATCACATGGATCTCTATGCTCTATATGGTTATTGTAATTCTCGTTAATGATCTGCATCCAAAATCCTAGTCTCTCCTTGTTTCTTGCGCTTACCCCTGTTTCATCATCATCATCATCATCCCTTTCTATTTTGAATTATAGTTTCCCGTTTATGCTATGTATAGGATTCTTAACTGTGTAGCTCTGAAATACCCTTCAAATCAGGTAATCCTGAATCAACTTGTTCTATTGGAAGGATCACATTATCTCATTTGGCTCTTATCTTCCTCCCCTCTCAGATAAAATAATTCATCTCTTTATTAATTGCTATCCACAACTTCTTCTCTGGTAGATAAAAATATGCCTGACCTGGGTATAAAACTAAAGGGACTAAAAACATTTTCACTGCTTGTATTTTTCTATTTATATCCATAAAACTGAGCTTCCAATTTCTCAGTTTTTGTAATTTCTTTTATTTAGTCTCCTCATATATCCTTAGCTGCCATAACAGAAACCTTTTTAATCCGTACTAGTAAGTATTTTGTTTTATCATGTCTCCAGAAATATGGGTACTGCTGAACCAATTCATGTATGGGTACATAGTTTACAGCTATTGCTTTTGTTTGTTTTAAATACCTTTATTGAATTATCACTTGTGACACAGGCAAATTTACATTTATATAAAAGTAATCAAACTGTATTAACAAGCTCACTTTTGCAAACATTATACTTCACATATATTACTATTTATAACCTAAGCAACATTACATAACTTGTTCAATTCCTGCTTTTTTTTTAAAACAAGAAACATCTTTATTAAACCATCACTTATAACATAGGCAATCATGCAGTTACCTCATTACAGCTGAGTGTGCACCTCCAGGCGTTTCTGCAGTTACCTCCCTCTGCACCTCTTGGCAGCAAATATTGCTTGTTCATATTTGCATTAATAATTCCAAAACCATGCTACATACAGGGTTATCAGAATATTTTACCTTGAAGCATACATGATGGCAAACACAATTGTACTGATATTTGACCTCTGTCAATGAGTATTTGTTAGAATTGTAACATAATAACTTCATGTTTTTAAAGACTCAAGCCACACCCACTGGGAGTTAAAGGTACTCAATCAAAAGAGCTATACTGGAGGGAATGAAATAAACGAATCAAATACCGACAAAATCCTAGTTGCAAGCATTTTATATCACAAAGCATACTGACACACTCCCAGTTGCAAACATTATACATCACTTATAATCTACCCAATCGCTTTCAGTAAAACATTAGATAGCTCATTTAACTCCTGCCTTCTCTTAAACCTCATTCCTCCCCTGTATGTATTGTTCCCACAATTTCCATTTTTTTCCTATGAAACTAAAAACTTCAAAACAGGTGGAAAGACTTAGAAGATACGAAGATAAATATAAGGGAAAAGCATAAAATAAACAATTTGCTAATGACCCAAAAAAGTTTTATACAGAATTGGGAAATAAGGTAAAAGGAATTGATAGACCACCAAAAAAAGAGGAAGTAGATACATTTTGGAGAAGTATCTATGAAGATCCTGTGGAACATAACAAAGATGCTAAATGGATAGAAGTAAAGGAAATAATAAGACGTTTAAAGGTACAAAATATGAAATGGGATGAAATAACAGCCAGAGAGATTGAATTAAAGTTGAGATAAGCCTCTAACTGGAAAACCCCAGGCCCAGATGCAGTATCTAACTTTTGGCTTAAAGTATTAACATTTCTGCATGAGGATTTAGCCATGAGTAAGAACTATTTATATGCATACCCCGAACATTCACTGCACTGGTTAACAACAGGAAAAACAATGCTCTTACTTAAGAGTGAACCTGCAAGCTATCCTAAAAATTATAGACCAATAACTTGTCTTCCGATGACGTACAAAATATACACAGGAATTGACGCAGACAGAGTTTATAGTTATTTAGAAGAAAACTCAGTTATGGCAATAGAACAAAAGGGCAATAAAAGAAAGTCATATGGAACACAGGACCATTTGTTGTTAAACAAAGTTATAGTGGAGAATTGTAAGAAGGGTAATAACGTAAGTATGGCATGGATTGACTTCAAGAAAGCATTTGACAGTATCCCACACTCATGGATAAAAGAGTGCTTAAAAATGTATAAGATACACCCTACACTGATTGACTACATTGCATTAACCATGAAACAGTGGCAGACCACTTTGTAATTAAGTCATGATAAAGGACAGATTATTATCCTATGGATAAAAATTCAAAGGGGGATATTCAGGGTGACTGTCTGTCACCCTTGCTATTCTGCCTTGCCATTAAGCTGTTTGCTTAACAGCTTAGGCCATGGTTATAATTTGGTTTTTAGAAAACAACAAAGTCTAATGACTTCTCATCTTCTCTTTTTCGATGATTTAAAATTGTATAGCTCATCAGATGAGGAACTGAAAGCACAACTGCAGGTTGTTAAACTTTTTCAGATGACATTGGAATGTCATTTGGTCTTGATAAATGTGCAAAAGCAACCTTTAAAAAAGGAAAATTGTAGCACCAGGAAAACATCAGTTTGGGACAAGAATGTGATATAAAATAACTTGAGCAAGAAGGGGTGTATTAATACTTGGGAACTGATGAAGGATCAGCAATAAAACACGAACAAATGTGAATAAAGCTTAGTAAGGAGTACTTTAGAAGATTTAATTTAATCCTGAAAACAGCATTGACACCTAGGAACAAGATCCAATCTATAAATCAGTTTGCTCTTCCTGTCCTAACTTATAGTTTTGGAGTGATTGACTGGCCCCAAAAAGTGTTGGATAGATTGGATATTAAAGCAAGGATGCTTCATGCTCACCAAATGATTTATAAAAATCAGTGTATACCAAGATTATATATTCCCCAGTCTCAAGAAGGGATGGGTCTCCTTGAAATTGATTACATGTATAGATCTGCAATCGTGGGACTCCACACATATCTACTGACCTCACAAGATCCAACTGTGGTGAAAGTTTTGAAACATGAGGAGAATAAATATAAGATGACATCTCTGCTTAATTTAGCAGAAGCATATTGATGTCAAGCAGAAATGGAAATCAAACCAGAAGTGGATAAAAAACAGGCAGCAACTGAATGTGCTAAAAAAACAAAAGAAAGAATATAAAGTGATGGACCAGGTGAGAAGGCAAGAAATGTGGAAAAAACAAATATAGTGGCAAGTATAGAAAACTTCTGTTAGAGCCTCATGTTGATCAAGAAAGAATGCAGGAATGGTTAAGGAGAGGTGAATTTACATCAAGAAATGAAAGGTTAACATTAATAGTTAATAGTTGGCAGCCCAAGATAGTGGGCTACATACACACTGGTTTACTAAGTCCATTGAACATGTGGGAGAAACAGACATATGTAGGTTTTGTGGAACCAAATTGGAAACAGTCACACACCTTATTGCTGGTTGCGACTCTCTAATGGCAGAGGGACTGTATACCAAAAGGCATAATTATGTGGCGAGATTGTTACACTGGAGATTGTGCAAACACTATGGTATCGAAGTGGCTGAAAAACACTGGAAACATGAGCCACAGAGAATCATAGAAAATGAATAAGTTTATACCACATGGGATCACCCAATACCAACAGTCCAAAAGATAGATGCTAGAAAAACGGATATAGTGGTCCAAGAAAAGATAAAAGTAGCATTGATCATTGAAATCGCCACACCTAGTGATTACAGTGTTTTGCATTCAGAGAGACACAAAGTCATAAAATACCTCGATCTGCAGGCAGAAATGAGAGCCATGTGGAGGAAAGATACCCAGACAGTTCCAATAGTAGTAGGAGCAACTGGTCTTATAAAAAAGAATTTACAATCGTATTTAGATATGTTACCAATTAATGTAACACCATACGAATTGCAGAAGGAGTCCTTACTGGGCACATTGCGGGTGCTGCGAAGAGCACTTTTGGCTAACATCAAAGAATGAAACAATAGTAATTTCATGAACTTTAATCGTACTTTGACTTAGGATTGGGGTCCATTCCCATCATGGTATTAGAAGCCCAAAAGACTTGGAGAAATTAAAAATGGCAGATAGGATGTATAAAGTTCCTCAGTCTTTAAAGTTTTATACATTATTCCCAAACCTGACCCTAGTTGACTCATCTGCTGCTAAGCACTTACATAATTCCAATCCCACTCCTTCTAATAACAATGGGAAACTTATTGATCGGTGTGGGGCAAAGTGTATACGTCAGCAACTTTAATTTTCAAAATGTTAAATGGTCAGGCTCATATGTTAAACTTTGTTCTGACATGTTGTGAATGTATGAAGAATGCTTTATCTACAGTTTTTTCTTGTGAAGAAGACAATGCATTAATTAACTTTTTTTCACCTATTGCACAGGTCCCTACCCATTGTTTGTAGAGAGTGTGTATGACTCTGTTGATACTTCTTCCAGGGCAATGGCCACTGTAATGGTTTAAAGAAGTTTGCTTGGCTGCATACTCAGAAACTCCCAGACAATTAAAAAAAATGAAATGTTAAATTCTCCATCAGATAGTGATTTAGTGTGTGGCCCATCTGCTACAGAAGAGATAAAAAATGTGATGAAAGAGGCAAGCTGATTCAGGAAATCTGTAAAATTTTTCAGCATTCCTTTTCCAAATTGTCCAAGGGGTTTTCTTTCTCTTCATCCAATTTTGGAGAAGTGGCAAGGAGTTTCCAAAAAAAGTCTCAAACTTCCCAAAACCAAGGACAGCCCAACAAATGAGACTGTGTGACCCCCCTCCCACCCTGGCCCTTTTTCTCTTCCAGAAAGTCTGAATCTCCATTGTTATCTTTGGCAACATATTGTTTCAGGCAAATGGGTTCTGAAAATCATTTAACAGAGTTACAGATGGAAATGGGAGGAACTCCTTCCCTTCCAGGGAGTCATTCCTCATCCTTGCAGATCAGACACATTTTTTCTATTTGTTCTTCATTACGTTGTTCCAAGGAGTGATAGAACAAGTTCTTCCTTCCCAGGTGGAGAAGGGGTTTTATTCAAGAATGCTCCTAGTGCTAAATAAAGAAAATGTTTGCTGAAAAGTTCTGGATCTTTGTTTCTTAAACTTGTTTGTGATAGTGGCAAAATTGAAAATGATGTCTCTTCACAACATGTTGCCTCTTCTTTCTCTTTCAAGTTTCCTGGTAACACTAGACTTAAAAAGATGCTTATCATCACATCCCTATTCATCCAGACTTCAGGCGTTTCTTAAAGGTTTGTGTGTCGGGATCACATTATCAGTTCTCTGCCTTACCCTTTGGACTATTCACTACACCAAGAGTGTTCACAAATTGTCTAGCTCCAAATATAGCTCACTACGGCTACAGGGTATCCACATTTCTCCATATTACTTGCTTATCTTTCTAGAGTCTTTTTCAAAATGTCAGGAGTCTGCCTCTCTTGGGTTAGAGATCTGTTGCACAAGTTGGGATTCCAAGAGAACATTCAAAAGTTTTTCTTGAGTCCCTCATGCAAGATTGTGTTCCTGGGATGTCAACTAGACACCTTGTTTCAAAGAGCTTTTCTTCTACAAGAAAAAATAAACTTTTATTTATTTCTCAGACTTCCATCACTGCAAGGGAATACTTCAGAATTTTGGGTGTCATGGCAACTGTTATTCTCATGATACCCCTGGCAAGACTCTGCATGAAAAGGCAACAGTTGTTGTGTCTTTCGGCTTTTCCCAGTTAGGGGTCGCCACAGCGGAACTCTGGTCCGCTAATGATTGGCAGTAGATTTTTACATGCCGAGTTGCCAGCCCTGATGCACAACCTTCAACGAAGGTACGCCCATTCACACATGTCTCCACACAGAAGACGCTCTAGCTGAGAATCGAACAGGACAACGTCTTACTGTGAGGTGACAATGCTACCGCAGCACCACCACCGCAGTTGTATCTGAAATTTCTTTGGTCCCAGCATCAACATCCTTTATCTTTTTAAATTTTAGTACTGGGGTTTGTCAGAAGAGAATTTTTTTGGTGGAGACAGCAGATATCCTTAAACCCAGGTATCCTTTTCTCTCTCCTGTTCCAAAGCAGTTAGTCACTTTGGAATTTGCTTGGGGAGCAGTTTCAGAAGGGAGTAAAGTGCAGGGGGTGTGAGACACCAAAGACAGATGCAAGCACATAAATATCAAGGAGATGCTTGCCCTGATCAATGCATTCAGCTCTCTGAACTTTTGGTCCCAAAGGCCTCTTCTGTTAGTTACAGTCAACAACACAGTCATATGGTAAATCAACAAGTAGGGGGGACTAGGTTGTATCCCTTTGTAGACTAGCCATGTTAGCTTGGAATATAACTTCACAGCACAGTTTCAATCTACAGGCATCCTACATTCATTCAGAGCCAAACTGTGTGTCAGACCAGCTGAGCAGACCAGGGCAGAACCTCACAAATGAAAACTAGATCAGAGGGACTTCCAAGATTTGATCCTTCTGTTGGGAGTTCCTCAAGTAAATATATTTGCGTCCTCAAGTAAACATATTTGCGTCCTCTCTGAACAATCATCTGTCAACATTCTGTTCCAAGACTCCAAGAAGGCCTGGTGGACAGATGCCTTTTCTTTTTTATGGAGAGGAATGTTCTTGCATCCCTTTTCACCTTTTCCACTAATATCCAGGGTACTTCTGAAAATTCAGAAGGAATCCCCCAAATATCATTGTGGTGACTCCCTTTTGACCCAAGCAACTATGGTTTTCCCTCCTTTTGGAATGGCTAGGGGCAGTTACCACGACCTCCCTCACAGAATGGATCTACTCTCACAAGAACAGAGGTGTTTGATACACCCCAGCATCATTAGCTTCAGTTGATTGCCTGGATGATAGGGTCTTAATTTCTTTTGGGCACCTGTTTTCTGAGGGTGTGCAGCAGGTACTGCTGGTGCAAGAAAGCCTGCTACCAGAAAATCATATATTAACAAATGGAGAAGGTCTTCTAGTTGGTGTCAACAACATAACCAGCACCATTCAGGGTTAGCTATTCTGTTTTACAATATTTGTGTGAGTTACTATCCTAGTGGCCTTTCTTACTCTTCCATCAAGGTTCATTCATCAGACATTTCAGCATGTTTGCCCATGAATCCTTCTCTTTGAAGGAAGTTTCATGTTAAACTCTTCTTGAAAGGGGTTTTGCCTAAGTGGCCTAAGTGGCCCCTCCTTAGGATCTTAATTTTATGTTAGAGAAGCTAATACTTGCCCCATTTGAGCCAACTAACCTGTCTGACTTGAGGTTCTTAACATGGAAAACAGTTTTACTGACTGCTCTGACCTCTGCAAGAAGGGTATCCGAGTTGCAAGCTCTTGTGGTGAACAATATGAACACTACCTAATCTTCCACAGGGCCAGAGTTTATTTGAGAACGAATCCATCTTTTATGCCTAAAGTGGTATCTGCATTTACTTTAAGCCACACTATCCACCTGCCCATTTTCTTTCCTGAACCTAAAAATGAGGGGAAAAGGATACTCCATACAGGCAGCTCAGGTACTATCTTAGCAGACCTAAATCTTTTAGATCTTCAGATCAGTTGTCAATTTCTTGTGAAGGTAAGAAGAAGAGACAACCTATGTCAAAACAGACTATTTCCAAATGGTTGCCTAAGGCGATTATTGCCTTTTGTTATTGTATCATGACAGATCTATTCCAGGCACGGTCAAGGCCCAGTTTTGCCAGGGCCTTGACTTCATCTATGGCTTTTTGGAAAGGGTTGGATTCTAGAAATATTCTAGAAGCTACTACTTGGTCCTTTTACAAAGCACTATAAGCTTGATTCCATCTGTAGGTCTAGATCTAGGACCGTTCTCTATGGGCTCCTGGTCCCTTCTCCTTCCTCCTCTCACATATAGTTATCTATGGTAATCTACCCATATAGCTAAGGCTACTGCAGCAGTGATCATTATGAAGAACATAGTACAGCTGTATAACCTGAACTTATAACAGTAGATGTTCAAATGATCACTGCTGCAGCAGCTGCTCCCTCTCTGCATCCCCCTCCATCCCCCTTGTTTTAGATGTGTTTTTTTATGCCAGGGTATGGAAATTTGCTTGACAGTTTGGGCACATGGAAGGTGTTGTGAAGCTCTGGTAGCTGGCAGGCTGTTATATCCTTGTCAGGATATAACCCCATGTAGCTAAGGCTACTGGCAGCAATGATCATTTGAACATCTAATTTATGGTAAGTTCAATTTACACAACTGTACTATCCCTGTGTTTATTGAGGTGGAGAACATCCACCCATCTCACCCATCTGGTCTTCTTCCCTTATGAGAAACTTTCTGCTGGCTGAGATGACGATACTGGCATGTTACTGAAGTGTTGTGATGTATTATACATCATAAACCAGCTGAATCTGCTTATTCCTAATAACACTGCAAAGAGTATGGAGTGGTGCAGTCACCAGTGGAAGGATATGAAACAGTTCATTTGGCCGTACCTGGATAACATTAGGGTAAACGCTATAGCAATATCGCTATATCAAGCTAGTAAATATAGATTTTAGTTATGTTTATCTTGTTGTTTCATAGTCCTTGGTCATATGGCACAGTTTAGCAATATCATGAAACTGTATACCTTATGATGGACTGGCATTGTGTCCAGTACTGATTCTCTGTCTTCTGCCATTCAGTATTTGAACAGATTCTGGCTCTGCCTAATACAATAATAGGATAAAAGGGTGTAAGAAAGTGAATGAGTGAAAAAAAATGAGTGAATGCAAGAGTATATGCTATATTATTTGTAATAAAGCGACACTGTTTATCATTAGCCATTTGCATTACATAGAATATTTTGAAAAAATGCCTGATGTTTGAAATTTAGAAATATTTTATAGAAATGAGATGCCATTTCAGTTGCCTGAAGCACAACACTACATCATGCATGCTTAGATGTAATTGAATTTTTTTTGCAGTTTGAGCATAATCCATGCCACATGCTACTGTTTTGCAGATAGAATGCAGTTCTCTTTTATAGTCATGTGTTTGTAAATTTAGAACTAGAGTGTACTGCTGAGGGACTGCTGATTATGTGATATGCTGAGAGTCACAATGCAGACTTAGATTTTTCCTCCACAACTGTTTAATGATCTTCACATAACAATCCATTTTTCATTCTTCTCTAATTTCTCTAGCTCTCCCCTTCAGAATGTGGAAAGATAGTAAGATGGCCACATATGTTTGTTTGTTTGTCTTTTCGGCTTTTCCCGGTTAGGGTTCGCCACAGCGGAACTCCGGTCCACTAATGACTGGCTGTAGATTTTTTTATGGTGCCGAGTTGCCAGCCCGGCGCCCAACCTTCAGCGAAGGCATGCCCATTCACGCATGTCTTTTGGAGGCCACTTGACCGCGGGGAGGACATGCAGACTCCACACAGAAGGCGGTCCAGCCAAGAATCGAATGGGAAAATCTCTTGCTGTGAGGCAACAATATCTAGATGAAAAGCCACTTGGTGTTCAAGTGAGTGTGTGATTTAGTCTGTAAATGTTGGTAAGAAAGAACCATACCATGATAAAGAGCCGCGAAGTAACAAAGGTTTTGAATTGTACGTGGGGGCTCTTGTACTTTGAACAGACTGTCTGGATTGATTGATAGGTTTTGGGGAAGGTAAGGAGAAATTAAGATATTTTGAGAGGATACTAGAAGAAGTGACCGTTGAATGTACTGAAGTTATGAACAAGAAGAATAAAACAATTAAAATCATTGAAGTTCCATCTGTAAGTGATAAGATGTGTGGAAGTGTCCTTTTTTAGCTGAACTTGAGTAGCTGTTAGAGAATTTTATTGTTTTGCTGTTTAATTATTACGTCAGAGTAGCAAATTCTGAGCTACCTATACTGGTTGAAGGAAGCAGTCAATCTGCCCTTAATATACCAAGCTATGCCCATGTCCTGATTGTAGTTATCATAATTTGTTTATGAGTATCAGATATCCGTGTATAATGGTGTGATTTTAGCTCTCAAAGTTTCCAGAGGAGCAGCAGTGTCCAGGACATTGATAATAATGTCTACAAAGTAGCTTGTGGCATCATTTCTGTGGTGAATGTGTCTAAGGGCTTGCAGTTTATGTCTTGAATGAGCTGCTTCACTCAGTTTTGTCTGACAATTTCAGACTTCTTGTTTGTAGTTATGTCTTGAAGTTGTTTTGCTAATATGCCTTATTATGAAAGTAGCATGACAATCAGTTATCAGAGTTGATGAAATTCCTGTAATGTTATTTGTCTGATGTTTTAATATATACATATGTTATGCGTATTCATTTACTGAGGTAGAGCAGTGACCCTCATGGATCGTTTTCAGACTCAGCCTTTGAGAACTGTGATTATGTGACTTGCTCAGTGTCACACAGTAGGTAACGAAGCCTGAGAGGCTCAAGCCTTGGACTACACGAAGCAGCTCATTAGCAGCTCACAGCATTAATCTTCTGCCAGATTACATGGACAAAGGTTTTTTTTCTGCACTGACGTCTCATCACACAACAAAATATGATTGTACTTCCTATCACTTGTCACCGTTAGTTTTTAGGTTTTTTTTTAGTTTTTAGTGTTTCTAAGTGATAAGATATCACATGATCTTCTAGGAAGTGAGAGGAGTTATGTTATCCAGTATACACATTTTATACTAATTAGGTATCCAGATTTTCAAGAACCTTTGTCCAGAGTTTTGATGTCTGCAGATTGCGAGGTGGCTTGAAGCCTCTGTAAATGTATGACTGACTACAATAAATGCTTTTGAAAAATTGCATTTGTCATATTGTCACTGTATATCTGGTTAATTCAGCTAGTGCAGTTTGAATGCTATATCCAGGGTGGAAACCACAATGTTGTGATATACTTACTATATTAGGGATGTTAGTGTCATGTTACAAATGCTTGTGTATTTGTTCAGCTAAGAAATTGCCTTTTTTGTATTTTGTCCTAGCTGTTTTCCTGTAGCTTAAATCTGTTAGCTAACTCCACCCTCCTCCCCAATCTGAAGTAATTTACTTCATTTGGTCTTCAACCTGTGGGTTACGGATCCATATCGGATCCAAGCCGGCAACGTTTGCTAGCATCAGCTCCGAGCTCCAAACTCCTCCCCTTACCCATAACACATCTCCACTGCCTTCCATCCCCAGATCTCATTTGCTGCAATTTGCTTAACATCGTGTCTTCTGAGTTCCAACTAACAGTGGGTTTAAAACTTTCTGTGAGTAGTTAAATTTATTAATTTTCTTCAGATTAGTATTAATATAGGTCCCCTTTCTCCTCCCCTCGCTTGGTGCGTCGAGTGTTTGGTTTTAGGTAGTTAGAGTAGTTGTTTTGTGGTGTAGGTAGTAGCTCCCCCCCTCAGTGTTCTCTGTAGCAAGTGTGGTGAGTGGGTATGTGTACGTGTTTATTATTTAGAAAGATCTTGCCTGTCCTTTTTTTTCTAATGCTATATTTCTTTATTTAGGATGGCAGAAAAGCTTGTTTCCAAGCGCTGCACAGAGTGTGGCCATAAGCTCTCTCCAGCAGTTTTGTGCTTGGGTGTGACCCACCTGAGTGTGGAGTGTAGTATTTGTGGGGGCTTCAACCCCCACGCCCTTAAGGATAGGAAGGCCAAGTTGGTTCTCAAAGGTTTTCTTCTTCCTTCCATTTCTCTTTCCTCATCTTCTGCTTTGGTCACAATGGCTGCTGTGGCCACTTCTCCCTCCTCTCTTCCTCTGGCTTCTCCTCCGTCCCAGGCTGGGACTCAACCTCCTGTACCAAAGCCTTTTGTAGTGGAGCAGAGGAGAGGTACAGAAAGGGAGAGAGAGTTGAAGACGAGTGAAAAGAGGAAGAGGTCCCCGGACCTCACTTCTCCAAGTAAAACTCCACAGACCCGCGACTCCCCTCGGCTCCGATCTCCGAGGTTCTCCCTGGAGCCAAAGGAGACACATCCAGCCTCTAGGGCCTGGGTGACCCGACCCGTCATGTCAGAGTCAGTGGCCTAATCATGGTCAACCCGCTCCTCGTCTGATATGGATCTGGATAAGATGATGAGGCACTTTATATGTACACAGATCCAAATGGGGGTCTTGCCAGCCCCCCACTGGAGGGAGGAGCTCACTTCCTTTCTTTCAACCCATTTCTCCTTCTCTGATCCGACCGTTAGGTTTGGAGTACTCGGATCAGAGGTTGGCTTTGGTCAGGGGGTTGGCGTTGACGGTACCTGCTTCCTTCACGCCAATAGCTGCCTGGAGCATCTCAGATCTGACCAGCTCAGAGCTTGGGTGTCAGCTCCGTGGGAGTGGAACCTTTTTCATCGTCTCTGACTTTGTTGGGCCAAGTTCCCTCCCTTGGAGCTCCCTCCACCTCAGGCCCGGCTCCGATTCTCGAGTCGGGCCCGGGGAGACAGACCTCTTTATTGGTTTATCATGGATGTTTGCTCTCCTTTGTCATTCGATGTGGTAGAAAGTGTTCTCTCCATCAGATCGAGACCCCTGACTGCCCCCTCGGTCTCCTCCCAGACCCCCTCGGTTCTGTCTACGATCCCCATTGTCTTACCAGAGGGACAGCCCATGCTTGAAGAGCCACAGACGGTTCCCCCCTGAGGAACAAATGGCTTGCAAATGCCCCCCGGAGAGCCCGACCAGAGATGTGCTTTGCAAGCATACGTGCAAGAGGAGGCACTTGGACTCCCCTGAGGCCCTCACCGAGGACACAGACTTAGATGATGGAGAGGATTCCCCAAGGTCACCCCTGAGGATGTCTCCTTTGGATACATCATGGAGATCCTGTGCCAGCGGGGAAGTTGGTCTGCCCCCAAACCTTCTTCTGATGGGTCTGTGTTCCTGGAGGCTTTCAGCACAGGCCAATCTACTTCTTGGGTGTCCCCTCCCATTGATTCTTTGATGGATTTGGTCACCTCGTGGGCATGGAAGGAACCGGACATCATGCAGCCTATCCCAAAGTGATCAGATAAAATCCTGAGCCCCCCCATTGATAGGCCATCTTGGAATAAGGGCTCCCCATGGATGCCATGGTGGAAGCAGCAGCCACTAAGAAGGAACTTACCCAGGAGAGTTCCTCAGTCCACCCTCCTGACCAAGAGTCACGGATGATGAACCGCCTAGGGAAGCGGGTGTATGCTTCAGCTACCTTTTTGATCAGGGCACTGAATTATTTGGCCCATGTCACCGGACTCTAATGTGACCTGGTAAAGGAGCTGGAGGAGTCTCCCCCCAAGTCCATGTCGCAGGAGGACAAGGCTTTGTTCTCCATGAGGATGGACACTTTAAAAGCGGTATCTAACATGTCCATGTGAATCCTCTCCCATTCTATGGAAGGAGCGGCCAGGGTGGCTGGGTCCAGCATTTCCATGAGGAGCAACACCTGGCTCAGGTTATGTCAGTTTTCCGAACCCTTCAAGGCGTCAGTTTCCAATGCCCCTTATGATGGCTCTACCCTCTTTGGTAAGGCCATCAAGGAGACATTAGTCCAGAATGAGAAGGACAGGAAGACACTGCCTACCATTGGGATCCACTTCTCTAACCCTCAAAGGTCCTTTTCTTGGAATCAAAGAGGGCAAAAGAAGATGTATTCCTGGAACACTCAGGGCTCTTCTTCCCCCAGAGGCAGAGGGAGACAGAATGGATGCCGGTTCAGAGGCAGAGGGGGTCCACGGAACTTCAGGTCTTGAGAACTTTTCTCAGATAGAGCCGGGCAGCAGCCCTTAGGGGTTGTCCGACTGTTCTACTCTGGAGGCAGTCGGAGGACAATTGTCCTTGCACCCAGCGGCATGGGAGTCCATAACAATGGACCACTGGGTGCTTCAAATTATATCCAGAGGATACTCTGTCGTGGGTTCTCCCATATCCACTGGACACCTCCAGGATGTATCACCCATGCAAAGGGAGGCAGCAGCACAGGAAATTTCCATGCTGCTAGCAAAACAAGCCATCAAAACCATCCCCCCAATCAGTCCGGATCGGGCTTCTGCTCCAGGTTCTTTTTGGTGCCAAAGAAAACATGGGACTTAAGGCTCATTCTGGACCTCTCTTCCCTGAACCTGTCAGTTGGCAAAGAGAAGTTCTGGATGGTCACGTTACAGTCCATCATGCCGTACCCACAAGAGAGCGACTGGATGTGCTCATTAGACCTCCAGGATGCTTACTATCACATAAAAATGCACAGAAGCTCCAGGAGGTTCTTCCACTTCTGGCTAGGAGTCAATCATTACCAATTTTGAGCCCTACCCTTTGGTCTCACCACAGCCCTCAGGGTGTTTACCAAAGTGATAGCAGTCATAGCGGCTCACCTGAGCTTCAGGGGATTCAGGTCTATTCATACCTGGACGATTAATTCCTCACTGCTCCCACCAGGCATCTACTTTTCAAAACCAGGGAGTATTTCCTGACACTTGCCCTGCATTTGGGAATCACAATCAACATATCAAAATCTCTCCTAGATCCTGTACAGGTGATAAACTACATTGGCACCAGGATAGATACTCTTCAGTGCAAAATATTCCTGACCTCAGAGAGAGTTCATAACGTGAGGATGCATGTCTCCCTGATCTACCATTCCCAACTTCCAATGGTGGAATTGGTGTTGAGGGCCCTAGGCTCAATGGCAGCGAACATAACTCTTCTCCCGTGTGCTCTGTTGCATGTGAGGATTCTGCAGTGGACTCTAGAGGTCCAATGGTCCCTGTTGGAACTGCCATTGACTTATCCTATTCAACTCAGTCGAGTGTGTCGGTCGTCCCTCATATGCTGGATGTGTTCTCCAGTTATTTTGGAGGGTCGACCCTTTGTTCCAGCCCTGGCCCAAACCACAGTGACCACAGATGCCTCCCAACTCGGGTGGGGGGGGCATTGTTCGGGCAGGATGGTCCAAGGCCTGTGGTCCCCAATAGAGACCAGTTTGCATATAAATGTCCTAGAGATGAGGGTGGTCATTCTAGCGTTGCAGGCCGTTCATGCCTTTCTTCCTCTGGGGAC
>NC_056743.1:983344144-983380664 GCF_019279795.1 Protopterus annectens
AATGCCCTTGCACCACCATATGTCCCAGTGTCATTCAGCAATAGTGCCACTGTTAATGTTACCAAAACTGTTCAACCAACAGCTCCTCATTTAAAGTCTGAAGAAGCATAAGTGTCACAGATTGTAAAGTACATGCTTCACAAAGATCTTAGCAAAGTGGCCTCATACGGTCTGACGACAGACCCGAGAACTACAGAGGCTGGAAATCCACCTTTAAGTCTGCAGTTGGTTATCTGGGTATTACAGCTACCAAAGAACTAGATTTGCACATCAGGTGGTCCCAGCTCCTCTGAACATATTAAGCATCTCAAGGCAGTTCATATTGCTGACTCGGCTGTGGGTCTTAATGCTGCCTGGGTCAGACTGGAACATAGCTTTGGCAGCCCTGAAGTTGCTGAGGATGTTTTATTCAAGAGGCTGCAAAGTTTCCCAATGATATCTGGCAAGGACAATCTAAAGTTTCAAGAGCTTAGTGACCTTCTTTGTGAACTTCAGCTAGCCAAGGAAGACACACACCTTCCAGGCCTCAATTATCTGGACACTGCTCGTGGGGTTAACCTGATAGTTTCAAAGCTCCCATATGATATCCAAGGAAAATGGACAGCAGTTGGATCAAAGTATAAGGAAGCAAACAAAGTCTCCTTTCCCCCATTTTCCTTCTTCTGTGAATTCTTCAGGAAAATTGCAGTGACAAAGAATGATCCAAGCTTCTTTGGGGAGTCCCACACTCCAGGTCCACCCTCTCCTAAGCCTATAAACTTGTGCAGCTCATACAGAGACTGCAGAGATCCGGTCTCAGTTAAACGGGCTGATGTCTTACCCACACCTTCTACACTTCCCACCAAGGGTAATCAAAGCAAGAAAATTGAAAACCCGAATTGCAAATGCCCCCTACATAACAAACTGCACCCACTCAGAATATGTATTGGCTTTAGGAAAAAAACCCTACAAGAATGCAAGGAACTTCTTAAGAAATTTGGGATATGTTTTAAATGCTGTGCTTCCACCGAGCAATGTTGCTAAGGTCTGTAAAGCCATTATCAAGTGCATAGAATGTGTCAGTGATGATCATGTACAAGCACTTCATCCATTTCAACATATTTCTACCCCATCTACAGTTACCCTCCGGAGGCAAAGCAAGGTGGAGAGAACATAGGATAAACCGTGGCTCCTACTCCAGTTGCCACCACATGTACTGAAGTCTGTGAAGGACTCAGTGACAAATCTTGTGAAGAAATATGCTTGGTCCGTGTATACCAAGGGTCATCCTGAAAGAGCCATCAGACTGTACACTGCTCTTGATGAGCAAAGTAATCGATCTCTTGCAAGATCAGAGTTATTTGACCTACTCAACGTAATAGGGGATATACATATATATATATATATATATATATATATATATATATATATATATATATATATATATATATATATATATATATATATATATATATATACATATATATATATATATATATATATATATATATATATATATATATATATATATACATATATACATATATATATATATATATATATATATATACACATATATATATATATATATATATATATATATATATATATATATATATACATACATATATATATATATATATATATATATATATATATATATATATATATATATATATATATATATATATATATATATATATAAATATATATATATATATATATATATATATATATATATTGTTGTGGGCACTGCATATATCTTCAGAGAAACTGTTTTATTCTTCCCTGAGTTATGCTTGCACCACTGTGAAACTGAAAGTAACATTTTCTGCACTGCTTAGCTTCTTGCAAACCAATGCCCTGCAAACCCAGCTAGCTAAAAATTGATACATTTTTTATACTTTTCTCTGTCTCAGAAAAGACTTTAGCATAACTGTTTTATTATCAGCAAAATGTCTCAGCAAAGCACTACACCATCAGCACAGGCTGATACACAGCAAGATGCAGACTTTCTTGTAGACCAAGATCAAATCCCTGATCCAAGTGTAAGAGCGAAATGCATCTCTAAGCTTACATGAAACGTTGTTGTGTCTTTCGGCTTTTCCCGGTTAGGGGTCGCCACAGCGGAACTCCGGTCCGCTAATGATTGGTAATTGATTTTTACGTGCCGAGTTACCAGCCCTGACGCACAACCTTCAGCAGTACGCCCATTCACGCATGTCTCCACGCAGAAGACGCTCTAGCTTAGAATCGAACCGGACAGTGTCTTACTGTGAGGCGACAACGCTACCGCAGCACCACCACCACGGGTTAAGCTTACATGAAATACAAAACAGAATTATGAGACTGACAGGGAAAAATTATTATCCAATCTTGCTTACTCGTTGACTAACATTGTTAACTGTATGTCTGCCCTCTCTCAACCCACTTATGATGCACTGCAATTAGAGAGTGCACTCAAGCAATTTATTGCTACCTATCAAAGCTATCAGAAACTATGCATAAAATATGTCAATTTATTACAGAGATATAACACTGAGGAAGCACAAGAAGAACTAAAGAGGTTTGATCAGCTTCATTTTGACAGCAACAGTTTGGCATTACAAACAAGGACTAAGGCTGAAGTCAGAATTGCACAACTCCATGAATCTGAATCCCATCACTCTGCATCTACCAGACACTCCACCAGATCTAGCAGTTCTTTACAGTCTAGATCTTCCACTCTCAGCGAGCAACTTATAAAAGCCCATGCTAATGCAGAAGCTGCTAAGATTCAGGCAGCCTTCACAGAAAGGAAGGCTCAATTACAGGGAGAAGCTGCACACAGAGAAGCAGAAAGGCAGTAGCTATCCATAAGGGGTTGAAATAGAGGCTTTAGAAAAACAGTGTGAACATGCCACAGCTATGGCAAGGTTAAGAGTGCTAGAGCAAGCTGCTAGTGGGAGTGACAAACAGCATAGGTCCAGTGGAAACAGAGAGTTATCTTAAACACACTACAGACTATGTGGTCAACCAAATCAATAAGCTTTCCATTTTATCTGATGCTCCTGAAGTCAGTGACACTTCCTCAGAACTGTTACTCCCAGTGACTACTGCTGCAGTACCTCTCACCCAAGGTCAGTATGACACACCTTGCCCTGCTCAAGCTAACCTACCATATTATGGAGGTAGTCACCAACCTCCTGTCAACTGGGCCTCTGCATCATTGCAAGCTCCTGCACTCATGAACCCTTGGCCAGTTCCTCAGTTTAATGCCCTTGCACCACCATATGTCCCAGTGTCATTCAGCAATAGTGCCACTGTTAATGTTACCAAAACTGTTCAACCAACAGCTCCTCATTTAAAGTCTGAAGAAGCATAAGTGTCACAGATTGTAAAGTACATGCTTCACAAAGATCTTAGCAAAAGTGGCCTCATACGGTCTGACGACAGACCCGAGAACTACAGAGGCTGGAAATCCACCTTTAAGTCTGCAGTTGGTTATCTGGGTATTACAGCTACCAAAGAACTAGATTTGCACATCAGGTGGTCCCAGCTCCTCTGAACATATTAAGCATCTCAAGGCAGTTCATATTGCTGACTCGGCTGTGGGTCTTAATGCTGCCTGGGTCAGACTGGAACATAGCTTTGGCAGCCCTGAAGTTGCTGAGGATGTTTTATTCAAGAGGCTGCAAAGTTTCCCAATGATATCTGGCAAGGACAATCTAAAGTTTCAAGAGCTTAGTGACCTTCTTTGTGAACTTCAGCTAACCAAGGAAGACACACACCTTCCAGGCCTCAATTATCTGGACACTGCTCGTGGGGTTAACCTGATAGTTTCAAAGCTCCCATATGATATCCAAGGAAAATGGACAGCAGTTGGATCAAAGTATAAGGAAGCAAACAAAGTCTCCTTTCCCCCATTTTCCTTCTTCTGTGAATTCTTCAGGAAAATTGCAGTGACAAAGAATGATCCAAGCTTCTTTGGGGAGTCCCACACTCCAGGTCCACCCTCTCCTAAGCCTATAAACTTGTGCAGCTCATACAGAGACTGCAGAGATCCGGTCTCAGTTAAACGGGCTGATGTCTTACCCACACCTTCTACACTTCCCACCAAGGGTAATCAAAGCAAGAAAATTGAAAACCCGAATTGCAAATGCCCCCTACATAACAAACTGCACCCACTCAGAATATGTATTGGCTTTAGGAAAAAAACCCTACAAGAATGCAAGGAACTTCTTAAGAAATTTGGGATATGTTTTAAATGCTGTGCTTCCACCGAGCAATGTTGCTAAGGTCTGTAAAGCCATTATCAAGTGCATAGAATGTGTCAGTGATGATCATGTACAAGCACTTCATCCATTTCAACATATTTCTACCCCATCTACAGTTACCCTCCCGGAGGCAAAGCAAGGTGGAGAGAACATAGGATAAACCGTGGCTCCTACTCCAGTTGCCACCACATGTACTGAAGTCTGTGAAGGACTCAGTGACAAATCTTGTGAAGAAATATGCTTGGTCCGTGTATACCAAGGGTCATCCTGAAAGAGCCATCAGACTGTACACTGCTCTTGATGAGCAAAGTAATCGATCTCTTGCAAGATCAGAGTTATTTGACCTACTCAACGTAATAGGGGATGCCCTGCCTTACACTCTGGGCACTTGTGCTGGCATTACAGAAGTCTCTGGCAAGAAAGCTAGCAGTGTTATAGTGACTCCTCTCAATGGCAACCTAGAAATTCCACTGCCCACTCTCATCGAGTGAAACCAGATTCCAACCAACAGGCAAGTGATCCCTACCTCAGCATCTGCTTCTTGTCACCCTCACTTGCAGGTCATATCTGGCCAAATACTGCTCCTTGATAAAGATGCTAAAATCCTGATACTGCTTGGTAGAGACATACTGAGACAGGTGCACAAGGTATGTGAATATATCAACGGTCCAAACAATGCTCCATATGCCCAATGCCTGGACCTAGGTAGGGTTGTCATAGGTAACGTTTGTTTAGTTAAGGTCAGGAGACCTAACAGGGTTACTTCCTTCAAGATGCATGTTCTTCCAAATGGATAAACTACTTGTTCTGAACCCTGTCCTCATCACTACTGTGTAAAAGAAAGGTTATGCAGTAATGGTAATCTACAGCAAGTCATCCAAGGCTACAACTATGGCTTACACTCCTGGGATGATAATCTTGGCATTATAGTGTCTGATACTATTAGTGAAGACAATCAGTTGGCGGCCACAAGGGAGGATAAGAAATTCTTGAAAATTATGAGTGAAGAATTCAAGGACAACTCCAAAAGATGGGTGGCACCTTTACCATTCCGTACCGCAAGAATGAAATTGCCAAACAATAAGCAGCTTGCAGAGTCACGGTTTATTTCACTGGAATGCAGCCTAAACAGGAAATCTCCTATGAAAAGCACTTTGAGCACTTTGTTGACTTCATGCAGAAGGTGTCTGATAGAGATCATGCTGAACCTGCACCTCCCCTAGAGGAAGGGGAAGAATGTTAGTACCTTCCATGTTTTGGTGTGCATCACCCTCGCAAGCCAGACCAAATCAGAGTGGTCTTTAACTCAAGTGCTTGCTATGAAGGTGTTTCTCTTAATGAACTTCTCCTCTCTGGGCCTAATCTGAACAATAACCTAAATGGGGTCTTGATCCGTTTCAGACAAGAACTGATTGCAGTAATGGCTGACATCCAACAAATGTTCCATTGTTTTATTGTTCACGAAGACAACAGAAACTACGTCAGATTTTGGTGGTACCGCAATAATGACGTCAACGACAAGGTCATAGACTATTGGATGAAGGTACATGTTTTCGGTAACAGCCCATATCCTGCAGTCGCAATATACAGATTGAGAAGAACTGCCCAAGAAGGTGAAAGGGAATTTGAGTCTGATGCACGTCAGTTTGTTGAAAGAAACTTTTATGTAGATGACGGGCTTAGATCTTTTCCTATAGAGGAAGAAGCAAAAAAAATCTCCTTGCCAGAACTCAAGATATGCTGGCTGTATCTAATCTCAGACTTCACAAGATAGACTTCAACAGCGTCAAGGTAAATGGAGCCTTTCATTCTGAGGACCATGCTGACAATCTAAAGAACTTTGAACTAGGGTCTAATATTACCCTCATGCAACACAGCCTTGGGCTGCTTTGGAATGTCAAGCAAGACTCATTCATATTTCAAATATCAGCTTGTGACAAGCTTTTCACCAAGCATGGAGTTTTGTCTGTAGTAAACAGAAACTACAATCCACTGGGCTTCATATCACCCTTTACCATTCAGGGCAAGATACTATTAAGACAGCTCACTTCTCAACATATGGATTGGGATACTCCTCTCCCCAGAGAAAAACAATGAAGATGGGAAACATGGAAAGAATCCCTGAATGTCTTGGAGAAACTTCAAATACCACGCTGCTGCACACCTACTGGAAGTATTAATGCTATCAAAAGAAAGATTCACATCTTCTCTGATGCTTCCATTGAAGCTATAGCTGCTGTGGCCTATCTCAGAATTATAGTATTAGATGGAAAAGTAACTGTCGGATTTGTCCTTGATAAGGCAAACTCACTCCAAAACCTGCTCATACCATGCCAAGACTTGAACTTTGTGCAACAGTGGTAGCTGTTCAAATTGCTGAGCTTATAAATCTTGAAATGGAAATGAAAATTAATTTCTTTGACTTCTACACAGACAGTAAAATAGTCCTTGGGTACATACACAACCAAACAAGACAGTTCTATGTGTATGTCAGTAATAGGGTAGAACGCATTAGAAGGTTTTCTGCTCCCAACCAATGGCATTACGTTCCTACTGATGTCAACCATGCTGATCATGGCACCTGCACTGTATCAGCATCTGCCTTTCAGGATAGTTCCTGGACATCTCCTCCAGGATTTCTTCTCCAAGAGGTTATTACAAACCATGCTGATTCCAACTTTGGACTGGTAAACCCTGATTCCAACAAAGAAATCAGACCTACCACCATTACACTTACCACTTGTGTGAAATCTAGAGTAGGGCTGAGTTCTCATCATTTTAAATGTTTCTCCAGGAGGTCATCTGTCGTATGTGCCATTGCATGACTTATTCATGTTGCTCACCTATTTGTAAACAAAAATAACAATCCTAAAGCCTGTCATGGGTGGCACATATGTAAAGAACATCCCTCCATCAATGAAGTCTCTCAAGCGGAGCAAACAATTATCTGAAGTGTTCAACATGAGGAGTACTCTCAGGAAGCACAGCATTTCAAAGGGGCTCAATCTTTCTAAAGGTAGCTCTGTTTATAAACTAAATCCAATAATTGACAACCAGGACATTCTCAGAGTTGGAGTTTGCTTGGGAAGGGCTGACCTCAGGGATATAGAATAATATCCTGTCATTGTTCCAGGCCAACATCACATCACAACATTACTGGTAAGACATTACCATGAGCAAGTTCAGCACCAAGGTTGCCACTTTACTGAAGGTGCTAAAAGATCCGCAGGTTTGTGGATTGTCAGTGCTAGAAGTAGCATATCCTTCACACTTCATAAATGTGTCAAATGTCAAATACTGAGAGGGAGACACCAGCAACAACAGATGGCAATCTCCCACCTGACAGACTAAGCACAAAGCCATCCTTTACTCATGTTGGCATAGATGTTTTTGGCCTCTGGTCAGTAGCAACTCATAGAACCCGTCACGGAGTTGCCAACAAACGTTGGGCCATACTGTTTATTTGTCTCAGCATTCGTGCTGTGCACATTGAAGTTATAGAGTCTATGGAGACTTCATGTTTTATTAATGCCTTCAGAAGATTTATCTCTATAAGAGGACCAGTAAACTCCTAAGATTGGACTGCAGAACCAACTTCACAGGGGTAAACAATGATTTGGAAGTAAGGAAATTCTTATTAGCAAAGGGTGTTCTTGGAAGTTCAATCCTCCTCATTCGTCTCACATGGGAGGTTCTTGGGAACGCATGATTGGGATCACTCGAAAGATCTTAGATTCTGTGCTGCTCAGTCTCACATCCTTGGTCTGTATTACATCGTTGAACTCACAGGAGTTTGAACGATGTAATATCGAACCAGGAAGTTCGAAACCCAAAAAGTACAAAAACACAGGACAGCGATTTTTTTTCCCAGGGAAAAAAAATCTCTGTTCTGGTACAAAAAAAAAAAAAAAAAAAAAACACGTACACTTTAAACATATACTAATGTGGGGGCTTTGACCCTCCCCACATCCACCAACATGTGGGGCTGTGCCCAGACACCCCCCCTACTTAAATATATCAACTCCGAGATTGCACCACAGTGGAGGCAATAGCAAAGCCTCAAAAACGGCCCACTGATTTTTTTCCTGGGAAAAAAATCAGTGATCCATAGCTTTCTCTATTTTCACATTTCGAACATATGGGTTCAATATTACAACGTTCGAACTCCTGTGAGTTCAACATTGTAATATAGACCCTCACATCTTCCCAACTCACTCATGAGATCTTAACTACCCTTCTGGAAGAGGTCTCTGCCATAATCAATGCCAGAGCTAGTGTCAGTGTCTGCAGATCCAGATTCTCCATTATTGGTCACTACAGCTACTCTGCTTACTCAGAAAATCGGAGTAGCGCCTGCCCCTCCAGGGGACCTTGACTGCTCTAATATTCATAGATAACAATGGAAACAAGTTCAGCACCTTGCTAATGTTATCTGGAATCGTTGGAAGCAGGAATACCTTTCCACTCTTCAAGGTCGCAGTAAATGGCAAGTCGATAAGCTGAATTTAAGAGTAGGTGATGTGGTTCTTCTCAAAGACAAAGATGCTCATCGTAACCACTGGCCCATAGGACTCATTACCCAAACTATGCCCAGTAATGCTGGAAAGGTTCTTAAAGTAGAGTCCAAGGTAATTAAGGAAGGTTCTGCACGACTTTTATTCAGACCTGTCACTGATCTGGTGTTACTTCTTTCCAAGCATGAAAACACATCTTCAGATTCTCCTACATGAACTTAGATCTGTTCCCATTACTGCTTGCCCAGGTCTCCAGAGGTGTCAGCAACAGCAAGATTTATCCTCTAGTTCTCCCCTCCCTCTTGTTTTTCAGGTTCCAGAGGATAAAGAGGTTCCAAATATATCATGGACATAATGTTTATTGTTATTGCTGTTTGGCGAAATCTAAAGATTTCAGGCAGGGAGTGTCATATTACACATGCTTGGGTATTTGTTGTTCAGCTAAGAAATTGCCTTTTTTGTATTTTGGCCTAGCTGTTTTCCTGTAGCCTAGCTCTGTTAGCTAACTCCACCCTCCTTCCCCATTTTCTTCAGTTGTATGTTAGACTCCATTGCAGCCACATGTCTGTTGCTGGAGTGTGTCAAAGCATCATTATTTGACCTATTTGGAATGATTTCTTGTATTAAGATTTGCACAGTTTGGAAATTAAACTATTTAATGGTCTCCACAGATGTCATTTTGATTGAGTCACTGTCTGCTAACACTATCTGTGGTGGTGAGTAATCTTCTCAATTCATTTTGCTACAGATTAGGAGATTACACTTGCTATGCACAGCCAGGGGAGGCAGAACAGTTAGGTACTAGTGCTTCAGTTGAGAATGGACTACTCTTTATAAAATCATGGGGATGGGACTACTATGGCTAGAGATGGGTTTATAGCTGTACACTTTGTTTTTATTAAACTCCCTTGAATAAGGATATTTGTTTTATTTCCTGCAAATAGATGTAAAAATCCACTACTACAACTTCTGTTTATAATGATTGTAGGGGAGCTTGTAGTCTGATTAGGTAAGAATGATAGTGGAAGGTTATTTACTAATGGGGATTCACAAGGCTTTATTTTTCACAAGAATTTTAAAATATTTTTTTACTGTGACTAGCCTGAAGGTAAAAGGTGATATGGATGAAATGTACCTGCTGGCCATATGTGATGGATTGTGGACATCTTTAACTACATGTTTAGGTGAGTATCTAGATATGATATATCTAAAGTGATTTGCAAAAGGGAAACCTAGTGTGTTGTTATTAGAGAAACCTGTATGACTTGTGAAATGTCTGCTAGCATTCTAAAAGGCAGATGGATTATTATTTTGTGTTGCAATCTGATGCATGTTATCCATTAATTATAAAATTATTACAAGTGGGTATGGATATATTAGAATTTACCCATGGTTGGTGTGATTTGATCATGAGGGCAAAGCTCGAGAGATTAAACAAAGCCAGCTGTGGGTAAATCCTGATATACCAACACCCATGAGTGGGTTATTCTATTATACAATGACATTATTTCAGAAAGAAATTGCTTACCTTTCTTAAGTAATGTTTTTGTATAATGGTGCCGTAGTGTTCCTTCATGTTGTTTCCTATTCTCCTGTGTTTTCTGATGTACTGTGCATGTGAATGGGAGTTACATTCCTACACTTTTGAAGACAAGCAATGGAGAAAAGAGAATCTCTACTACTGTTTTATGTGGAAGAGAGTAAAACTATGAGGCACAAATCTGGACATTCTACAGATATTTGGACAGTTGAGAGACATGAAAGTGTGTTCAGATTTACAGAGGGACAGTGCAAAAATGAAAGAAAAATCAGGTACATTTCTGTTTTTTATTTTTGAGAACGCACCTCATTTTTCGTTTTTGTGCTGTCCTTCCATAACATCCAATAGAAAAGTCTGACTGCTCAATGGTACTTTAGCAGACAGACATTTTTCTATTGTTATATGCTTGATTTATAATGGGCACTCTGGCTGGGCTGTCCAATCAACATGCTTATTTTTGAATAACAATGACCCGTCATTGTATAATTACTATCTGAAGTAATAATTGTGAAAAGTATTGACTCTGAATACTGGCATATGAAAGGCCAGATGTGGAAGCTCGAATGAGGTCAGTGTATAAGGTATTGATGATGCAAGATACATGCGGTGCTGTGTTCTGAGATTTCAGTCCTCCCACCGGATCAATGCTGCAGTATAGGGGCTAGAAAAGCATCCATAGGTACTGCAAGAACCCAATCTTACTTCTTATTACAAATCAGCATTCAGGTTTCAAGGTCTGGCCTCATCTTGCTAATAACTACCCGTGTGGGTTAACCCAGATGTAGAAAGGGACAATGCATATAAGTTTATAATCAAGGGAGAAGGCTGCTTTAAGGGCTGAACTAATGGCAGGTTAGTGTGACAAAAAAAAGTATGATTAAAAAACAAAGTGCCTTGCCATTGTTAAGGTTAAGCATGGCAAACTCTCTCTGTCACTGCATTATGTCTTGCAGTATTCTCCTAGTATTTTGAAAGCCTGTTGTTTTAACCTATAATTAGAATTGAGTGCAGACAGTGATGTAATTACATAAAAAGGCTTAGATAGTGGCAACTCAAAAGACAGTCATAATCTGTTAAGTGCCACCTTTCTCTGTAAATACAGAAGTATCCAATGAATAACTTACTTCTGAGGACCTCCATATCTGTTAGTTTTGTGATGGATGTCATTCCACGTCACCACATTCTCATTGCCAGTCGTGCGAGATGTACCAATAGTGAAAATCAGCCCTTGGTCAAAAGCTTGGTGCAGCAATGTCAGCACTTCGTTGCCTTCCTTATTATCGGGCAGGTATGCTGTCCTATTGGTACCCTCATACCATTGTCCTGGTTTTGGATGCTCAGCCTATTAAAAGAAGAACATCAAAACATTAAGCATGAAAGCGTGAAGCAGTGTGTTTCAGAATGTGAGTATTTAAAACTGCTTAAACAAAAACTTACTGCTGAATACTCACTGAAGTATGAAAAATAACATTAAAATCTTTTTTGAGAGAGTCTTCAAAATGTGTGTTAAACAAAACACAATGCAAATGCAGAAGAGTTTTTTAGAAGTGTAACATATACATTTTACAAAAGATAAAGAGAAAACATACACATTATTTAAACGTAGGACATTACAGCTTACCCCACAAAGTGGAAAAAGTCAAGTTTCTTCCATTAATTATTGAAAATGATCAAACCCCCTTCCATATAGTAAAATCCATTTGTTAAAACCATGCACAAGAAAAAAAATGTGACGTGACACTGAATCTTGACTATAGTTACTTGGGACTGTGTGCTCTGATTTCAGTGGGACATCCCTTTTATCAAGTGACATTAATAGATGAGTTGCACAAATCAGTGTTGTTGAGCCAGCAATATTTTATATTTAACAAGTATATAAACATCCTTTAGTCTTCAGTTAAACTCTCTACGTTGATTATCTGACAACGCTTGGTTTTCCAGTTTGGTTCTTTGTGCACTGTACATGTTTTCCCTATACGTATGTGTGTTTTCTCTGCATGATTTGCTTTTGTCTCCACATCCCAAATATATACCTCTGGTAGACTGGCAATCCAGACGTTATATATATATATATATATATATATATATATATATATACGCATGTGTATCTTGCAGTATACTGGCATCTAATCCAGGATTAGATTCTGTTTCTCCCCCAACTCTGAGTAGGGTAAAGTAGGTATGAGCAAATTTAATGACAGTTGATTGTATTACTGGCTTTGGATTCCTTGAAATTTAAGTTAATGTTTGGAAGCAAAAATTAATATTCCCTTCTAGCATAAAGGTAGATATTTTGCTGATTAACCTGATGACCTACCAAGTAGCTTATGTTTATTTGTGGTGGATCAGCAGAGGACGACCCGAGCACTTGGAGACATTCTATATTGTGGAGGAGGGCACAATTGCAAATGATGTTAGTCAGACCTCATTTGGAGGGTTAGGATGTTGTCTACCAATCTGTTATGAAAAAATTTTATTCACAAGTGTGTGATTAGGTATCATACAGCAGTATGTTATTCACCTTACACGTGTTTTATGACACAAATACATGGGTGGTAGAAACTGGAAAGCTGGAGTATATGCAAGCACTCCCACCTTCAATGTTCTTTGAGGACCCTATTATTATTTGCAGTCACCATATGCATGAATAGGGGACCGAGAGCCACCTGTGAATAATGAGCTGGCAAAAATGGAGCTCTCACACCATTATTCTTCCTCCCAGGGAGTAGAACTAAAATCCACTGAAACCTGTAGCCACAAGGGACTGAGCGGCCTGTAGTGGTGGTGGTGATAGGGTGGGGGCAGTGGGCAAGTAGCTTAACTAGAATGGGAGAAAAAGTCTGAGGTGGCAAGAAAGTCAGGTGGGACGGGCATGAAATGCAAAAATAATAACAAATAACATTATCAGTCATTTCTTATTTAGTAGTAAATCACAAAACTTTGAACTTCTAATAAGCTTCATCCTATAGCCCTGGGTTTGATACTCTTAATTTCCTCTTTCATATCAAATAATTGTGAAGAAGTCAGTTAATAACAGTAATGCTTCCAGGTAGCTGATTCTGTGGGCACAGAGTAATACAGTCCTCAATGCACACTACCCAACACAAGTTTGATTAGTGGCCTAGGTGTTGCAGCAGCCAGACTGGTAAGGATGTGATGGAGTGGCCAAATGCTGACATGGTTATCCTGGAGGACAGCCCAGATGCAGAATTACAACTTGAGTGAAGGCCTGGAATCACATCTTTACAGGGATTCAGAAATGTGTACCCCCAAAGAATTGTTTATCTCTGACTAAGCAACAAGGTGCACATAAACATACACCCACACTGAGCACTGACACAGAAGATACTGCACCATGTCTGCCAACAAGCATGGGAAAAGAGTAAAAGTATAAAAAAAAAAAACTCAACACCCACAGAAAGATGGCCATAACCCCCTTGGCTCTTGCCTCTGCCTTCAAGTTTCATAAAGTACAGAAGTTAGAGGTGAATGAGTGAGCCTTTCTCGAGGAAGAAGGCTTGACTTGGTGGTTGTGGTGAATAACGAGGGAAAAAAAATATTAAAAAAAAATACTGAAGAGTCTTGGCTACCCCTAGACAACAGGTACATTTCTGAAAACAAACAAAAAAACTTACTGATGTTGTCTGTGTGTATGTGAAGCTGGAACACTGTAATTTGAAACAAAACAGACGTGTTAATCCAGAAAGTTTTTCAAGTGTTAATAAAAGTTCATCCAGATTGAAAAGCATGGGTGCATTCACTTCCTTTGTGTATTTGATAGCTTGCTGTTTAAAACTGCAAGCTATTGAAACCAAGAAACGGAAAATTAAATAATCCAAATAAACTTTTCACAGTTTTTCTTCTGCAACTAGTTTTATTTTCTCTAATTTCTCTTAATCTTTCTGAATACCTTTTGTCTGGAAATTTTAGGCTTTTTGCATAAAACTAACAATACATAATTTCTTCCCTATCCTCAATAGTCTGCTCTGTCATCTTTATTGCTCTCTTTTGGCCTATCAGTTTTTGTGATTTTTGTGGACTACTACTTTCTTCCACAACAGAGGGGCAATCCTCCCCTGAGCCTAGCCTAGCCTAACCCTGTTGTAGGAATGTTTCCTTGTCTCGAGGATTGTAGGCTGCCATTTTTCTTGTCATGCTAACCAGTGCGTACACCAGGATCAGGCATTTTTTTATCCTGGGACCTGTGAACTCAGCTGTTTTTTTTTTTTTTTTTTTAATTTAGTTCTTTACTCTGGTGCAATAGGTTTTACCAAGTGTATGAATATGGATATCTTACTGTGCCAGGGTCTTCATGTTGTCCCCTTGTTGAACAATTATTTTTGGTGGGATCTTCTTTGTCCTGTCTTGTGGAATAGCTTTGATATGTCCTTCTATGGCTGCAACACCTGGGCATATGCATCAAAAGAAAAAAAATGTTTTTCCAAACTACACCCTTTATCTGGGTGCTTAGATCTCAGTCATTTATTTACTTAATGACATTTGTTTACCGTGAAGATCTGACTGGATAATTTTATCATTTTCAGTGGAGGCCAGGAGTGCCCAGCCTTTCTAGAGAGAAACCCGAAGATCAGGGATCTCACCTCTAGGATTTCCTTGTGGTGGAATATCCATTCTTGGGTGTGTCCAGTCCCTTCCCCTTCTGCAGAGTTTAGAACTTATGGCACTGACCATAACTACAGTCTTCTCTGTATGTTTCTGTGTGATTGTTTTGCTTGAAACTTTCTGTTAAACATGCTTTTCATCTTGGATCCAAACTGATATTCCTTAGCATAGCAGTTATCCGGTGACAACTTGGATGGGGACATCTTTCCTCTGCATTCAGCAATCATATCATGACTTTTGGATTCTTCATCAAAAGAAAAGGAAGCGTATTTGGGTTCTCATAAGTAACCTAGCAGTAGTCTGAAATCTGAATAAGCTAGGGAGGACTTGGTTATATTCCCTGAACAAGGAGTAAGCCATTAACATATAAGATTTTGTACCATTAGATCTGACATTGTTGTCTTCATTTGATCTTCAACCTGTGGGTATAGGCACTGTCATCACTGCCGAGCCGGCCACATCCAAGCTACGATGCCGAAACTGAGCTCCTCCCCTACCCATAATGCCCCTCTCTCCCTCACTACCCCAGATCTCATTTGCCACCATTCCAGCTACAAGCGGGTCATCTGAGCTCTATCTTTGTTGTGAGTTTTTGGCTATTTGTGAGAATCTTTGTAGTCAGGTACCATCTTTAGAAACTTTTTTCTACCCTTCACGTTCTTAAGTAGATAGCAATTTTCATTGCTTGTCATCTCTCTGGTCAGGTTCCCTTTTCTGTCTTTCTGCCATGGCTGATAAATCGGACAAGTCAGAGAAAGGTGCTGGTTTTAAAAAATGCACTGGGTGTGGGTGTAAACTCCCAGCCTTGGAGGGTCAGTCATTATGTGTGGTTTGTTTAGGTGTCCCTCACTTAGACTTGGGATGCTCTATTTGTGTGGGGTTTTCTTCCCGTACCCTTGCAGACAGCAACAACAAGCTGATTCTTATGGGTTTGTTACCCAGTTCTTCTGGTATGGGTGCAGGGACTCAACCTCCTGATAAGTTGCCTGAGGCTAAAAGCAAGGATGTAGACAAGAAAGCTGAAAGAGAGAAAGAGAAATCCAAAAGCAACCACAGGCCCCTGGAGAAGCAGACACTTGCAGAATCTCACCCTGCTGCCAGTGAACCTTCTCCCAAGGTTCGGCCTAGGTTCTTTCCCTCAGCCTAGGTTCTCTCCCGAGCCCCCGGATTCAGCCTCACCCAGGCATCACTCCTGGCCTGCATCCATGGTTTCCTCTGCAAAGTTGTCCCATAGCTTATCTGAGAGACATGGACTGCCTGATGAGACAGTTCCTGCAGGATCAGATCCAACTGGGGGTCCTTCCCACCCCCTCCCCACCAGGAGAAGGGGGGTCCTTCCCTTTCCCTTTCTGGGTCCCTTTCCCTTTCTGGGTGTCCTCCTTTTCTGAGCCCCAGGGCTTTGGGACCTTTGCATGTCAGAGTTGCCAGTGTCGAGGGGCCGGCATTGATGTTTTTGGTTTCTTTGATGCCAAACATGGCCTTGAGTACCTTGGCCCCCTTCTATTTGGTGCTGGAGGGCTCTCAGAGTCAGAGTCCGCTCGGTGCCGATTCTGAGGGTTTGGAGGTGGCATCAAGATTTTCAGTGTCTTCCCTTCCCCTCTGAGCTTCAAGCGCTGAGCAGCTCAGCACTAACTCCCCTGTTGGCATGGATGGGGTCTGGGGTTTCGGCTCCACCAATGCCCAGCACCTCGGTGCAGGTGCTTGTGGTGCCAGGATCCCATTCTCCATTGGCTTTCAACGTGGTGGAGAGACTCCTCTCGACTTCGGTGTCGAGATCCTTAGTGCCTCCCCATCCAGATCCTCTTCAGCTCCAGCTGGACTCTGGACCCGACGTCTCCAGTCCTCCACTTCAATGACAGCCTGCCCCGACTGTCTAGACTTCTCTCTCTTCGGAGCCTCAGGCTTCCTGTTCCTCCCCAGAATCTCCCTCCAAGGAAGTCAACTGGAAGAACCTGTGCAAGAGGAGGCATTTTGACTCCACTCTGGAGTTGATCACCGAATACACTGACTGGGAGGAAGGTGAGTGCTCCCCCCAATCTCCATCAGATGATCTCTCCTTTGGAGACATCATGGAAATTCTGCTTCATAAGGGTGTATGGTTGGCCCTAAAGCCCAATTCGGATTAGTCAGTGTTTCTGGAGGCATTTGGTGCAGGCCCATTTACTTCCTGGGTGACCCTGCCTGCGGACCCCTTAGTTGACCTCATTGCCCACAGGGAGTGAAAAGAACCAGACGTGGGGGCCTGACAAGGTCCTTAGCCCCCCACCAGATAAGGCTCTTTGGCAGAAGAGCATCCCTGTTGATGCCTTGGTGGTTGCAGCTGCCACTAAAAAGAAGCTGGCCCAGGAGAGCTCCTCTGTCCAGCCACCTGACAGGGAGTCCAGAGGGATAGACAGACTGGGGAAATGTGTTTTTATGTCAACGACCTTCTCTCTGAGAGTGCTTACATGGCGTACATCACTAGATGGCAGAGATCACTCATCAAGGAGCTTTCTGTGTCTAGCCTGGAGTCTGTGTTGACAAACTGGCTACTCTTAGAGCCATTTCTAACACCTCTATGAGGCTTCCCTCCTATGCCACGGAAGGCATATCTAGAGCAGCTGGTTCAGGCATTGCTACTAGGCATCATGCCTGGATGCGGCTCTTCGACTTCTCTGAACCCTTCAAGGCGTTCTTTACAAATGCCCCCTATAATGGATCTTCCCTGTTTGGTCCATCGGTGAAGGATACTTTAGCCCAGTGAGAGAAGAACGGTAAGACCCTGTCCGTCATCGGAATCTGCTTTTCTACTCCTCAGCATTCCTACTCCAGGTATCAAAGAGACAATACAAAGTTGTGGTTTTGGAAGTCCAGGGCTTTCTATCAAGACGCACTGGCAGAGTCTTCCCCTAGAAGCAGATCGGGGACGGATTCTTTCAGACCCCACCCTAATGGTAGGAGGGCTTTGAGTGGCAAGGGTCTCTAGACTCTCGCTCAGATAGGCCCTTCCAACAGCCCTGAAGTGTTGACAAAGTTCTGGATGGTTACAATTCAAGCTATCCTTCCCTACCTTCTGAAGGACTACTGGATGGACTCAATGGACCTCCAGGATGCTTGCTATCACATAAAGATGGATAAACATCACAGAGGTTCTTATGCTTCCAATCAGGAGCCAGGCATTATCAGTTCAGGGTACTCCCATTTGGCCTAACCACAGCCATCAGGATGTTCACCAAAGTCGTGGCAGTACTTGCAGCTTATCTCAGGCTGTAGGGGATATGGGTTTTCCCCTACCTGGATGACTGGCTTCTAGCTGCAACCACCAAATGTCAGCTTCTTCAGGCCAGGGACCAGTTCCTGCAGTTAGCTTCAACCTTGGGCATCACGATACATTTTCCAAAATAGAAATTGGAGCCTCTCTGTTCTTTGGACTTTATCGGAGCACTGTTGAATATGTCTATGTGCAAGGTCTTTCTCACCAGCAACAGGGTTCAGTCTGTTCAGGGGCAGGTGTGTGTTCTTCTGGACATGCCTTTGATGTCAGCAGCTCAAATCCTTCAAGCTCTGGGATCTGTGGCAGCAACCATCATGATTTTACCCTCGGCAAGACTACACATGAGAGTTCTCCAATGGACCCTCTCAGTTCAGTGTTCACTCCTGAACCAGCCCCTATCACATCCCATTTGGCTGTCCAAAACCTGCAGGTTGACCCTACTATGGTGGTTGAACACTCAGAATTTAGCAAAAGGCCGATCTTTCATGGCTGCCGCTCCTGTGGCCACAGTCACCATGGCCACCTCCCAGCACAGGTGGGGGGGCATTGGCTGGGATGGACTATTCAAGGGACGTGGTCACCAATCTACACATCAACATTCTGGAGATGAGGGCAGTGCTTCTGGCACTGCAGGCACTGCATTCATTTTTCCCATGAGGAATGATTGCAATACAGACAGACAACATGGCTGTGGTCTGGTATACCAACAAACAGGGAGGAACCAGATCTTACCCCCTCTGTTGAGAGGCCATGAGACTGTGGGAATGGGCGATTTCCTCAGGCCACCTTCTTATTGCAATGCACATTTTGGAGAGTTCCAACATCCTAGCGGACAAACTCAGCAGGACCATTTTGTCTCCTCACGAGTGGCCTTTGAAACATCGGTGGTGGACATGATCTTCCAGAAATGGTGTCAACAGAGCTGCAATCTCTTTGCCTCACCTTCCAACACCAAGTGCAGTGAGTTTTTCACCCGGATTCCCCCCGGGGGGATTCCCAGAGACACTGTAGTTCATGCTTGTCCCCCAGATCTGCTGTATGCGTACCCCCCTTTTCCTATTATGCCAAAATTCATTCAGAAGGATCAGAGGTCGAGGTGCCGCGTGATCAGGGTTGCCAGACGTCCCTATTTGGGCGGGACTGTCCCAAGATCAGCAGCCTGATCCCGAGTCCCGCCCTGCCGGTTTAAATCCTGGCCAGCCTCCGCTTTGTTTGTTTTTTGATTGTCCCGTATACCTGGCATACGGGCCAATCAAAAATTGCTAAACATGGAGCTTCTTGTGTTCCGCATTAAACACGAGAAGCTCCGTGTTTAGCGATTTTTGATTGGTCCATATGCCGGTATACGGGCCAATCAAAAATCGCTAAACACGGAGCTACTTGTGTTGAATGCGGAACTGCAATGCATTAAACACGAGAAGCTCCGTGTTTAGTGCAGAGCCAACTGATCAAGGGCTGGTAAGGAAGTTTATCAAGGAACAGTTGTGTAAAAGCAGATGAAAAGTTTTATCAATAAAGATATAGGGCTAAGGGTCTTTCATCTGTGCATCTATGTACAGTAAAATAGATTTATGTTAGAAGTCAGTCATTAATTAGTTTAGTATACTCAAATTTAAAAATAATATTTTCATAAGAAAATGGGAACCACTAATTCTCCTTTTGCCAGATCAGCTGGATCAGTAATTATGACAGACATTTCCATAAATTAACAAATGGTATAAAATGTATGACAATAGTCTCATTCTTTTTAAAACTGAAGTTTAAGGTTACTGTATGTACAGGTGGTTGTGTATCATATTTAACTCTGACAGCATTATCTTTTTGAAAGCTTACTTTTCTTAGCAGTTTTATGTACTGTGTAACACAGAAAACATAATCCATTTTAATGTATTACTTGTTGCTATGATATTTTACATTTAAAGTCTCCTGTTTATTTGATGTCTGAATCCCTAGATAAGTTTTAATATTTCTGCCCCATGTTATAAACAAAATGCAGTTATGTGTATTACAATTTTATATTACTATTATATTTAGTCTTGTTATAAATAGATGTCGTAAAAAATATGCATGCTAGTATGTCATTGACATTGCCCTCTACATGAACTCCTGTTTTACATTTCATTAATAATATAGGTTAATTCTGAATTTACTTTATTATGCATATTTTTACAAAGCAACATAATTACATTGTTTTATAATTATTTAAATGATTTTATGTGCCTGATTAGTTTTGGTTCTTATAAATGTATTTAGAAGGTAAATTAACACAGTCCACATTATTTATTTCAAAGCAGGAAAAAGAAACAGCCACAGAAAAGTTTAAATTCCCACAGAATGTCTTAATTGCAGATACAACATCATACTAAAATTATACATTGTGTATTTTTAAAACATAATTAATGGAATGCCATTTAACAGATGTGGCTCTGTCAGAAGTATGAGGTTCTTAAATTTAGCCATTTTTATTTTAATGATTGCACATATTGGCATGCAATATAATTAGACAGTAATAAATGCAGCCATCAAATAACATTCATAAAGGAGGGCCCTGAGCCAGTTTTCTGTGCATAGCATTGCCCCACAAAACAGTTACACAATATTTATACAGCATTTATACAGCCAAGAACAGTACCATGGCCAAGAGATTCATCTTGCAGCTTCTCGCAGCAGTAAAACAATCACGATATACAAGCATCAGTACTAACAAGCACATAAACTCTAAAGAAGCACATTAGATAACAAAGACATACTATATTTAAGTAATTATGTGGCAATGTAATACTACCCCCCCAAACACACAAACGTATAAATAAAAACTAAGGAGCATAAACTGATACTAAATGAGAAGCAGTGATTACAATATTAGTAGCAGTCAGTGGTTGTTTGATATGCTATGGCAAAAGGAGAATAGTTTAGACACGTATAGTGCTAACAGAAGTTCCTGTGGCACAGGTGCAAGTTATCTTTTGTTCCTGAAGCATGCACGTGTTTGACTCTGCAACATTTGACTTGAGATGCTTCTTCTTGAATGATCTTAGATTGGCACAGTTCTCTACGTCCTCTGGAATGTCATTCCAGAAGTATGGCACCATTTTGGCAAAAGCTCTTTCTTTTTATTTTTTTTATTTATTTTTTTTTTTGGTCTTCACTTGCCGTGAGAGACCTTCTTCTTTTTTGTCCCTACCTGGGGTGCTGGAAATCTGGCAACCCTGCGCGTGATCGTCATTGCCCCCTTATGGCCTCATCAGGTTTGTTTTCATCTCCTTTGGTCTCACATTGTCTGTCCTCCTTGGATTCTGGATTTATGTCCAGATCTGATTTCCAATCCAGAAGGCGATTATCATTCCAATCTGGAAAGCCGGGAGCTCACAGCTTGGCTTCTTCATTTCCAGTGTGGCTAGATTTCCTGGGCTTTCATCTCCCATGAAACACATATTGCTTTCCGCTCACAAGTCGTCTACCATGAAGATCTATGCTAGTAAATGGAAGAAATGTTCCATTTGGGCATCCCAAAATTCAGTGGCTCCCTTTACTGCCTCTATTCCGTCAGTTTTAGACTTTCTAGCTTCTATCTTCAACTAAGGTGCCAGTTTTTCTACAGTTAAGGTCCAACTAGCTGCCATATCCCATTATCATGTCAGACTAAAGGATTCTTCTCTGGCCACTTCTAGGTTGTGTAAGGCCTTCTTGAAGGGAACATTTCTTTTACAGCCTCCAGTGAAGGACCTTGCCCCTCATTGGGACCTAACCTTTGTACTTCGAGCTCTGGTGACATCTCCTTTTGAACCCTCTGCAAGAGTGGATCTACAGTTTTTGTCATGGAAAACAGCTCTTTTGATAGCCCTTACTTCATTTAAGCAGGTTTCTGAGTTACAAGTATTTTGCATTCAACCCCTGTACCTTATTTTTCACAAAGATCGTGTTTCTCTTAGGCCAAGCCCTTCCTTCTTGCCCAAGGTCACCTCAGAGAAGAATATTAATCAGGTCATTTATCTTCCTGTGTTCTTCCAAGAGTTTCTAAATAAAGGGGAGTATCAGTTACACATTCTTGATGTACATAGGCAGCTTCGTTTCTATCTAGACAGAACCAAATCTTTCAGGAAGTCCAACCAACTGTTTGTATCATATTCTAAGTCCAGATTTGTATTGCCTGTTTCCAAAGTAACCATTGCCAACTGTATTGCGAAGTGTATCACTTTTATTTATAAGAAGCATGGTATTCCTATTTCTTCTACAGTGAAGGCACACTCCACCAGGGCTTTTTCTACTTGATCACCCTTTTCTTCCAGGGTACCAGTTGATGAGATATACTCTGTAGCTGCATGGGCTAGGTCTCACACCTTCATATCCTATTGCAGATTGAATATTTCATCCAGGAGCAGAGCTTCCTTGTTACAACATGCTCTGAAACATCCTTCCTTACGGCCACCCAGGGCACAAGTAATTGGGGACTATGTCCCACAGGCTGAAGATCAAATGTAGATAATGTCAGATAAAGAAGTTATATACTCACCATAACGTTCCATCTACATTGTTCTTCTTTTGTCTTCAACCTTCCCTCCATCCTTCCCCCTTTCCATGAGTGTTTGGCCTGGCAGAGGAGGTCTGATGTTCTCTCTCCTACCTCCTCTTTTAGAGGTTGTTCACTGTCACTGTGTTTCTAGGGGTTTGGGTCAGTAACTGACTTGTCAGGCAAACTCGATCTGAGGTAGTGAGGGAGAGGGGCATTATGGGTAGGGGAGGAGCTCAGTTTCAGCATTGTAGCTTGGATATGGCCGACTTGACACCAATGTCGGTGCCAATGCCCACAGGCCGAAGACAAATGAAGAACAACAATGGAGATAAAACGTTATAGTGAGTACATAACTTCTTTTTTTGGCATTTTTCTGATGGCATTTCACATCCCAGAAGCCTCCAATGTCTTGGTGGAGTCCCCCGAGTTAGCACACTCCTCTTGGACCCAAGGCCACAAATTTCAAACTTGTGATTAACCCTTTGTGTTGTATTGCCACTAAAAAGTAGTCATTGCTACTGCAAAATAAAACATGGTCCTGACAGAGTTCTGCTGTTTTTCTCACGATATGAGTGAATGAGTAATGGATGCATTCACCTTGAAATGGAAGGGGTGTTATTTACATGCATTCCCCTTTTGCCTTGCATCGTTATCAAGATCAAAGCCGACAAGCAGATGTTCATCTCATTTGCCCCCTGGTGGCTGAGGAAACCCAGACTCCAGTCCTACAGACCATCGTGATTGTCAGTCAAACTCTGTGAATGGCTATAGTAAACCCACTCTTTTTAAGGCATGTCCACTTCGAACTCTGGTTGCTCCAGAAACATCCCTGTTGCTATTTGGCCTTTCAAAAATTTTTTATGAGAGTCTTTACTTTAAGGAATGGAGACTGTAGCAGTAAATCATATCATCTGGAGCTTGCATTCCAGCAAAGCTATATGGTTTCAACCATGTTTTACAAAGCTGGCTGGTCACTCTGCATAGGTCAAGATCTTTTGAAAACACAAGTACTGACATAAGGCAGCATGAAGCTTCCACAGACGTAGCATTGGTATGCACCTGCATCAGCTGTTCTTTGTAGTCCCAGATTGATAGTCTGTCATCTATGTTTTCCATTCACAAGTGCATCTCCAGTGGAAAGGTCCTACCATAAGTGTCATTTTTACATAATGTCAGAAGACTAACGTTACACACATCATTAATGACATCTGGTGGGTGTGTCTTCTCCAACTGTGTTAATCAACAAATTTACTTGCAGTAAATCTATCCATCCATGCTTAAAAGTCACATTTAATTCCTATAGCAACCTGATAAACAGCTGCCACTATTCATGGGATTTATAATTAAGGAATGGGATTACATACACACTGCTAGGCTTTTCTTCTGCTTTTGGGAAGTTTAGATTAACCAGTCTGCCTGCAGCACGTTGTTGGGAAGTGGGAGAAAGCTGCAGTATCTGAAGAAAACTCACATGAACACAGAAAAGACATGCATATCCACCAAAGGCTTTCATGTTCATTTAAGTTCTTTGAGGCAAAATTTAATATAGCCACAAAATTAAGGAGAATTAAGGAATTTTAGATGAGGTAGACAGATTCCTACGTAAACCCTCATAATGAGTAAGATGATATTTCGTCACAATCATTTGGGTCTCCCCATGAGGAAAATTACATTTGTGAAAATAATTATTTCGTCTTTTTTGGCTGGCCCCTTGAGGATCCTTCTTCACCTTAAGGAAGATGCATTAAAAATGGATAAAGTTACAAGGAAACTAAAGGGGTCACTAACTTTATTCTGCCCCTTCAAAGATTTGCCTGAAATAAATTCTGAACATCATGAAACTTAGCCCCCACACACACACACACACACACACACACACACACACACACACACACTTGACACTCAGCCCCCCCCACACACACACAAAAGGGAAAATAGACTGTAGAAAGCATCTACAGATAGTCCAAATGTGTTTAATAAAAAGAAAGCTGACTGCCACAGTTTCTCTAAATACTAGTCATTTTTGGAAAAAGACTGTTCCTTTTTACCTTTTGGCAGAAAGGTATGGAAACGAGTTTTTTTTTTTTTACAGCCACTGTTGTGCTTATTAGGACTATAAATTACTTATCACATATGTTCACACCTCAAAGCTCAACACAGAACCATTTACAGGAGACATTCAATCTTTTTCAGAGTGCATTGAAAATGAAGAAGATGGCAAAGATGACTAACAGCAGACAAAATTAGAGTGTGCATGCTGAAGTGCGTTTATGATACTGTGAAAGCCACTTGGTCAGCTATCATGTGTTGTGCTTGGCTTTGGACTGAAGCATGCCCAGAGGCTATAAAGTCAGCTTCTGGGCATGCCTGTTCTTAATGAGCCAGCAAATGAAATGCTCACAAACTTGGAGAAAAAAGGCCAGTATCAGAACTGTTGTTAAATAGCTTTTTCACAAGCTATATCCACAGTAAGAACTCAAAAAACTTTTCAGCTAACAAGATGCCCTTTTATCGTTCTTTGGAGTTCAAGGATGGACATCTGAATATGTTCCACATGACCTGGGCTTTAGTAAAGGACTGAATGTTGGAGGGAAACAACAAAGGAGTGGGAGCAGTGGTGAGCAGTCACTGTCACTTTTACTTGGGGGAAACAGGGTGGGTGTGTATGACTCAAGGTGTCTTACTGCATGATTCTACAGTGTATCTCAGAACCAGACCTAGCAGGAAATGCTGACTGGGTGGGGGTGGGGTGGGGTGCAGTTAGAACGGACAGTAAAGGATGTCTGCTTATATGAGAAAATTATGTTCCCATGGTACACTACTACACAACATATCCTGCAAAGTATTGCTGAGACATGGGTGGGAGGAGGGGAACTTAAGCAGCTAAAAAAATAAATAAATAAAATAGCAAAGACACATGGCCCATTACTGCCTGATTCTTTCCCCCACTAAAAGTGACTATAACATCCCAGGGCAGAGGATGAACTGGTAAGAATGTCAGTGGGATTGGTTAGATGGGTAAGTGGGGGGCTACCCAAAAAGAACATTAAAAACAAGTAAAAAGACACTCTTACATAGCAAACAGCATTCGGTGAGATAAAGATACTAGAGACAGGAGCAGAAATCATCTTGTTCCCCAGCTAATGCTCAAAGGAAGGATAATCAGTAGCAGCATCAAAGAAATTCCAGGGGATCTCAATCTATATCACATAATTGCTCGATTCCTGTTATTCTTCTTGCAGGCAGGTGTCCACTTAATTCCACATCTTCACAAACCATTACAGTAGCTAAACGATTTCTTCATATAGTTTCAAAAGATTATTTCACGGAAATTGCAAACTGCTTTGTCATTTGTTCTGTATCCCTCAGATAGCAGCTCATCAACTTCTTCTTCTTCTAGCTTTTTCCCGGACAGGAGTCACCACAGTGGATCACCCGTCCACTCATGATTGGCAGTGGAGTTTTACAGTGTCGAGTTGCCAGCCCGGTGCCCAACCTTCCACAGAAGGTGCACAGACACACACACACACACACACACACACACACACACACACACACACACACACACACACACACACACACACACACATGCCTAGGGACAATTTAGAGTGTCCAATCCACCAACAGCATGTCTTTGGGATGTGGGAGGAAACCGGAGCACCCGGAGGAAACCCACGCGACCACAGGGAGGACATGCAGACTCCGCACAGAAGGCATCCCAGCCGAGGATCGAACCGGAGAACCTCTTGCTGTGAGGCGACAACGCTAACTGCTGCAGCTCATCAACTACATTTATGAAAAAAAAGATGACAGTACAATGGGTTTCACTCCACCCACCTGGAATACTTTTCTATTCTAGATTTTTCTAGTTTCCAGGAAAGTGAAAACATAGAGACCAGCATTAGAACTTTCAAGTGTGAAGCAGCTGATAATAGCAAGGAAACTCAGGGATAAGTCTAAAGACTGCTCGATCAGTCATAGAGCAAAACTCATTTATGGCAATATTTGACATGTCTCTCTTCATATGTCAATCAGACCTTATAACAGGAAATATTTGAGATTTCAGTTCCTCCAAGTAGCAAAATTCCACTTCCAGATTGCATCTCTGCATTTTGTCCACAACGCTAAAGGAATATGTACAAAATGCTTAACACTAGTGTTTGCAGACTTCAGTAAACAGCACATATCAATCCTTCATTACCAGGGTGTTGTATACTTGGACAATTGTAAATATGAGTTCAAACATATCAGTTCTCTAGTTACTGATATACAACTCCCTGATTGCTGTTCTAAATAAATGATCGGGGCTGCTGGAACTTTTATTTGTGATCCAGCTGTAATTCACTATTTCTGGGCTTTTGTTCTGTTTGTCTGCTGTTATACATCTATATTCATAACATAGAAGCATGATAAAGGAGACTACTTATTTTGTGAATGTAATACCTTTATCATTCACAACAGCAAGCAGTACCTGTGGTCTGAGTGGAACATATATTAAGTCATTTATTCGCCAGTCTCTCATTTAATCCAGTGCATGGTTGCAGGGCATCCAGAGTCTACCATGGCACTCACTGGGTGCAAATCATAGAAAATTATCCCGAACACAACATAACCCTTTGCAAGATGCAACATGCATGCACTAACACATTCACACTCATGTACACACCTAAAGGCAGTATTGAGGATCACTACTTCACCTATAGCACATATTTGGGATGTGGGAGGAAATGTGGGCACTTAGCCGAAATCTGTGTGGACACAGAAGGACATTCAGACTCCACAAAGATAGAACCCCAGCTAAGACCCATACTGGAGAGCCAGATACTCTAAAGCAACAATGCTAATTACTGTACCACTGTATTGCCCCCTGTGGGACATACAACCTCCTAGAAATTGATGCTTCTTCCTCATGTAAAGCTGCATATGAAAAAAATCAAGCAATAGATTCTCTGCAGTTGATAATGTCACACTGCACTCATTAAATAGAGAAGTATAATGGTGCCTAAATCCACAAGATGTATCAGTGAGGATTATTTAGCTTCCTCAAACTCCTTAGCAATGCTTGAAAACAGATGTGTTCTACCTCAACATGCTCAATGTCAGCTGCATCCTACACCCACATACTCATCGGCAAGTAAGCTCTCATGTCTTTTTTTTCAATGTGTTAGCAATGCCTGTTGACTATTCCAATTGATGACATTACTCTGTGTCAATATAAAATTGTCAACATACATAGACAATAAAACAGCTATTAGATAATTATCATAACACCCATGTGGTCCAACAGTTAGCGTTGTCGCCTCACAGCAAGAGGTTTTCCGGTTCAGTTCCCAGCTGGGGGTGCCTTCTATGTGGATTCTGCATGTCCTCCCTTTGTTCACATGGGTTTCCTCCTGGTGCACTGGTTTCCTCCCACATTCCAAAGACATGTGTCTGGAGAATTTCTACCTGGGCCTCCAATGAAAATGTGCTCTGTGAGAGAGAGAGAGAGAGAGAGAGAGATCCAATTCAGAAGATTGACTCAATGGAAAGTTGAACTTCATATGGTTAACACCATATGATCAACTTTCAAAAAAGTTGAATGATGGAAAACAAAAATCTAAATTTTTGCGGGGGGGGGGGGGGTTCATGCCTCCTTCATATTATATATGCTAACTCCAAGATCACACTACAGTGGGAAAAAAGGGTAAATTCCCCAATTCCCACTGCACTGTGAGCTCCATTCAAAAGGTTTGACATTTCAGAAAGTCGATCCTGTGGTCTCGACTATATGAAGTTCGACATTCCATTGAGTCGATCTTCTGAGTGGAACTCATATATCTATATATATATGTATATATATATATATATATATATATATATATATCTATATATATATATATATATATATATATATATATATATATATATATATATATATATATATATATATATATATATATATATATATATATATATATATATATATATATTATAAATATTGTGATGATTGAATGGGAAAAGAGGTTTTTGTTTGAGTCTCAGTTTTTTCCCTTTTATAAGGTCTACGTCCGTTAGCTGGATGCTATCTTTACTTTTTGGGATGGCCCCCCCGGATCTTGTTTGAGTTTTTGACTTATATTAATGAGTTGACCACTTTACTGAGGTTCACATATATGGTACGGAGAAATTAAATCCCCTATTTGGATGTGAGATTAATTAAGGACACTGTTTCTTGGTCCTTTATTGCTGAGATATTTAGAAAGGAAACTTACACAAACGGCTTTTTGCACTCCCATTCAAACAGAAAAAGGCAGTTATCAAGGGGCAGTTTGTGAGAGCGGCACATATGGTGTTGCTCTTTGAATCATTTTTGAATGAGTGTGATATCCTGAAGGCTATGTTTTTGAGGAGAGGTTATCCTCCCACTTTAATCCAGGAGGTCATGATGGAGGTTGTTAATAAGAGGGAAAGGGGTAATTTCAGAGCCATTCTATTCAGGGACGAGGTCATTTATGACCATTTTGAACCAATGGGTTCAGGCACTGAACTTCCGGGGGTAACTTCTTGTGTTGGTGGTGGGAAGATCAGATATAGGGACTGACAGAAATTTTACGTCAGCCTTTGTCATTACTTTTAGTGCTGATAGTCAGCAGATCGTTATTTTATTTAAAAATTGGGTCATCTTGTCCTCCTGTGATGAGGAAGAAATGTATTAGTAGTGCCCCAGTTATTGTTTATAAGAAGGGCAGATGTCTGAAAAACTTACTTGAGAATTATAAAAGTGAGCCGGGTAAAGGTACTATGAGAAAATGTGGGGCTTGTAACCAGTGCGGATATATTATGGATGGTTCAATGGTGACCATTAATGGGTAGCTTCTTAGATTTAAGGACAGGTTTACATGTCAGTCTGAGAGGGTGGTGTACTGCGCAGTCTGTATGCAATGTCCCTTCTGTTATGTAGGAAAAGCTGAGAGAAAACATAGGAATAGAATCTATGAACATGTAAGGGACATTAGACTGAGAAATAAAACAAATGCTCTAGCTAGACATTGCACTAACTATGATGGTCATTCATTCAAGTTTGTTATTATTGATATGTTAAGGAGAGATCCAAAGGGGGGACCATGGCCTCTGCAATTAGAAAAAATGGAGGCATTATGGCAGTTAAGATTAAATGCAACTTGCTGGCCAGGTCTGAAGGACATGTTTTCTCGAGCCTGTTCTTTAAAGTTAAGGGCACTGGAAAGATGATTACTTTTATTTTAGTGGATTTAAATCTATTAAATGTATTTTATTACTTTTTTTTTAGCAACTGCTTTCATTATGCTGTGTTAGTTTTAATTATATATATATATATTTTTGTGTGTATTTATTACCATATATCATCAGGTTTGCCTTTATTAGGGGGTTGACTGATGTATGTATCCACTTTCTATATCTTGTTGTTTTGGTTTTGACAAAAATGTTTTTTAGTGAATGTTTTAGATGATGGTTTAAAATGCTTATGTAAGGCCAATTGAATTGATAGCCTTGCAAAGAATGTTAATTGGGGATGGGTCTATATATTATGTGCCTCCTGTTCTGTTCCTTACTTTGATAAAGTCTCTAGACTGACAGAGATGAAAGCACTTGTGGTTATGTTTTAATAAAGTGTTTATGGTGACTAACTGGTCTTGGCAACTTTCTAATGATTGTGCATTGGACTGCATTATTGTGGGTGGTCTTGCCCTGCTGGCTCCTGGATTCGGGGCTCATTTTTGGATTTAGTTTGTTGTCTTTACCTGGTCTGTTCCATGAATCTGTTTGTGTTTATGGGTATTGAAGGCCAGGATATCGCCTTGCAGGTTTATTGTTCTCGCAGGAAGTAATACCATTCAGCCAACTCGGACTGATAATGAATGTATTTTATTGTTTCTAACTCGTATTTCAGAGGGACTTGACAGGACTGAATCACAACAGCAGTCACTCATTTCTGCAAGCAATCTGCTTGCATCTCAGGAGGCACATCTTTTGCAGGAAGCTCTACCTAATCAGGAAGTTTCAGCTCTTAACAGTGCTGGAAGTGGGGCTATTCAACGACTGTTGGGGGATGAATCATTGAATTTGCCTTTTAGACCAGTTTCTCATAATGATTTCAGCACAGGCTTGAGTGAGCATGAGGGAGGACTGCAACGAGCTAACAGAGCTGAGACAAGGGTGAATGGGGCCAGACTTGTTCAACCTAATTGCCCCAATGTTTCTCATTTTCTACAGGATGAACGTTTATAGAGAGACTCGAATGCTACAGAAGAAGAGGTGGTGAGTCACCCGGACTATAATTCTAATTTACAGAAATTGGGCTATTTATTACTAAAAATCAAAAATATTACAGTTGGATAATATATTTCAAAGAGTGTGTTATGTTAGGTATTGTGCCTAAGGGTTTATGCATGTGGCGTTACCAGACGGGTTTGGTGGCTAACTCTTTGTTGCATAAAGAATTACTGGAATTTTTAATAAGCATGGGATGGAATACATGGAGTTAGTTATCAAACACTATGAGCAACTACTCACTGATCTTATAAAAGAAGCTACTGCTTTGGACAAAATGATTGTGGATGATTCTTTACATTTAAATAATTTGTTTGAATACAATAGAGTGTTCAAAGGTATAGAACATCAGATTGATATAATTAGGGAAAGGAAGATAAAAAAAACTGACCATGATAGGTTGCAGTATAGAAATGATACGGCCTACCCTGAACCCCCTAAATCTCAGAGCTGGGGAAGGGGATTTAACAACTGTGATAATGTTAATTCTGCAAATGTGAATAATGTTTTTTGTGAGAATGATACCATTTCTCCCCCTTTTTTGGAGGAAAGGAACTTTCCCCCCTCTGAGGAGGTAGGAGAGAGGCTGAGGGACCATTGCAACAGTGAGAAGTTTCCTCAGGTGAGTACGACTGTATACAGGGGTCGGTGTGGGTGCAGACCCCAGGAGATGATGGGAGGTCAGAGGGGAGGAATTTAGCGGTAGAATTTGGTCATCAGGTCTTGGTTACTAACACTTGTAAAATTCTTCGAACTCCACTGGGGATTTTAATGTATTTAATTTTTCATCACTTTCTATAGAGCTGACTGATTGTGACTTATTGGCTAGGGGCTTGACTTTTGTGCCGGTTAATAATTTTTAGTTTGTTCAGCACCCTAATGAATTTTAAACATTTTGTAAGGAAACTCAACTTGAATTTCTATTTTCAGTCAGTTGAATTTGTAGGTGATCCTTTACATATATCAACCACATTTAACCCTCCATTGCATCCCTCTTTGCAAATTTTTGAAAGGATCTGTGAAATACATATGAGAAATATTTCCAGGCAGAAACCTTATTTAGATTTGAGTGAGGCTGAAGAAAGCCTTAAGAAGCTTAGGAGCAACGCGGATGTTAGAATTATTAAGCCTGATAAGGGTGGGGGGATGGTCGGGATGGATATGGCAGACTATAATACAAGGATGAAGGAGATGTTTAATAGTGTCCATTACAGAAAATTTTCTTTAAATGACCTAAATGGGGTACATCGTAAATTTAGAGACCAGTTGGATGATATGTTTATTGAGGGGTCTCTTATGATAGACTAGTTCAATTATATGTCAGTTTCCCACCCAAAACCCCCTACTATTTTTGGCTTGCCCAAAATTCATAAAAGCCTTTCGAATCCACCTATGCGACTAATTGTGGATGGCCTGGGGTCCATCACTTACCCGATAGCGAAATTTCTGGACATCAAATTGAAATCATTGTTGGGGAGTAAGAAGTATATGTGTAAGGACTCCTGGGACTTCCTGGACAGGATTAAAAATCTTGCTTATATTGAAACTGGGTTTTTCATTACGATCGACCTCTACACGGTGATACCCCATGATATTGGACTAGAGTGGGTTTGTGACTACTTACTTTCTAAAGGGGTGCCCCAGTTTAGGATTAATGTTTATGAACAGTTGTTTGAACTTGTGTTAAAGAGTAATTGTATCTTATTCGACAATTAGTTCTTTCTGCAAACTGACGGGGTGGCGATGGGTTCACAGTGTGGGGGTATTTTTGCAACTATGGTGATGATTGAATGGGAAAAGAGGTTTTTGTTTGAGCCTCAGTTTTTTCCTTTTTGTAAGGTCTACGTCCGTTAGCTGGATGCTATCTTTATTTTTTGAGACAGCCCCCTGGATCTTGTTTCTGATTTTTTGACATATTAATGAGTCAACCACTTTTTTGAGGTTCACACATACGGTAGGGAGAAATGAAATCCCCTGTTTGGACGTGAGATTAATTAAGGACACTGTTTCTTGGTCCTTTATTGCTGAGATATTTAGAAAGGAAACTTACACAAACAGCTTTTTGCACTCCCATTCAAACAGAAAAAGGCAGTTATCAAGGGGCAGTTTGTGAGAGAGGCACATATGGTGTCGCTCTTTGAATCATTTTTGAATGAGTGTGATATGCTGAAGGCTATGTTTTTGACGAGAGGTTATCCTTCCACTTTAATCCATGAGGTCATGATCGAGGTTGTTAAGAGGGAAAGGGGTAATTTCAGAGCTATTCTATCCAGGGACGAGGTAATTTATGACCATTTTGAACCAATGAGTTCAGGCACTGAACTTCCGGGGGGTAACTTCTTATGTTACTGGTGGTGGAAGATCAGATGTAGGGACTGATAGAAATTTTAGGTCAGACTTTGTCGCCACTTTTAGTGCTGACAGTCAGCAGATCACTGATATTTTATTTAAAAATTGGGTCATCTTGTCCTCCTGTGATGACGTAAGGAAATGTATTAGTAATGCCCCAGTTATTCTTTATAGGAAGGGCAGATGTCTGAAAAACGTACTTGAGAATTATAAGGGTGAGTCGGGTAAAGGTACTATGAGAAAATGTGGGGTTTGTAACCAGTGCGGATATTTTATGGATGGTCCAATGGTGACCATTAATGGGCAGCTTCTTAGATTTAAGGACAGGTTTACATGTCAGTCTGAGAGGGTGGTGTACTGTGCAGTCTGTATGCAATGTCCCTGCTTTTTTGTAGGAAAAACTGAAAGGAAACTCAAGAATAGAATCTATGAACATGTGAGGGACAGTACTCTGAGAAATAAAACAAATGCTCTAGCTAGACATTGCACTGAATATGATGGTCATTCATTCAAGTTTGTTATTATTGATATGTTAAGGAGGGATCAGGGGGGACGACCATGGCCTCTGCAATTAGAAAAAAATGGAGGCATTATGGCAGTTAAGATTGAATGCAATTTGCTGGCCAGGTTTGAATTACATGTTTTTTCTAGCCTGTATTTTTAAAGTTAAGGGTACTGGAAAGGTGATTGTTTTTATTTTAGTGGATTTGAATCTATTAAATTTATTTTATTACTTGTTTTTTTTAGCACTGATTTCATTATGTTGTGCTAGTTTTAGTTATATATTTTGTGTGTATGTGTTTATTACCATATATCATCAGGTTTTGACTGATGTATATATCCACTTTTTATATCTTGTTGTTTTAGTTTTGACAAAAATGTTTCTTAATGAATGTTTTAGATGGTGGTTTAAAATGCTTCTGTAGGGCTAATTGAATCGATAGCCTTGCAAAGAGTGTTAATTGGGGATGGGTCTATATATTGTGTGCCTCCTGTTCTGTTCCTTATCTTGATAAAGTCTCTGAACTGAAAGAGACGAACGTGCTTGTGGTTACGTTTTAATAAAGTGTTTATGGTGACTAACCGGTCTTGGCAACTTTTTAGTGAGTGTGCATTGGACTGTGCATTTGACTGCATTATTATGGGTGGTCTTGCCCTGCTGGCGCTTGGATATGGGGCTCATTTTTGGATTTAGTTCATTGTCTTTACCTGGTCTGTTCCATGGATCTGTTTGTGTTTATATCTACTGAAGGCCAGGATATCGCCTCGCAGGGTTTATTGTTCTCGCAGGAAGCGAATAATACCATTCAGCCAACTCGGACTGATAATGAAAGTTCCAAGCACGTAAGAGTCATTAAAAGGGGTTGGGTTGAAAGCCCTGTTGCAATGCACATTAAAATGCATCATGGTAGTGAAATTGGGGTGTTGCAAGGCATGGTGTTAGCACAAATACATGTTAGTCAGTATGGTAATGTGAATATAAAAGATAGACTTTTGTCTAAAGATTAAATTTTTATGCTGAAATATGGCACTTTAATTCCTCATGAACTGAATATAGAGTGCAACTGGAAGGTTCCTATTTAATAAGATGGATTTTTTTAAATTATTTCATTAATGTTAATTGAATAATGATGGTGTGATTTAGTATATCTATCTATATATATATATATATATATATATATATATATATATATATATATATATATATATATATATATATATATATGTATGGTGCAGTTTTTTATGTACTGTTTTACTTGTCAAAGTGCTAGAGATTTTACTTGAATAAACCTTGGATACCTGGCCTGGTGGTTTGTGTTTTGTTCTATTGTGCTTGCTGCTGTTGTTGTTGGTGAAAGTGTAAATAGAACACTTTTAGGAAAGGACGTGTCCTCTGCTAAAAAAGATTACTCAACCCACATTGAGCAAGATCCTATCATGGCAGCTTTGAAATTCAGGATACAAGTATTCAGCACTCTGAGGATTATGAGCATGTAGATGAAAATAAAAAAGAAAGAAAGGGAGACGTTCACACCAAATGACTAGGAAGAATAGAAATTGAGTAATGTCTGTAATATAAAGAGAATATATAATAAAAAGAACATTGATGTGTTATGCAGCACACATATTTCAAGGAAAGATAACATAAAACCATTCAGTCTACAGAAAATTACATAATTTATCCAACAGAGAAGGTAGAAAAAAAGAGGCAAGGGGCAGATTAAAAAGAACTCTAAAATCTAAACTTAACTTGGATGGATTAAAGAACATTACCATAAGGAAAAAGAGGAGAAAGACTGAAGTTAAAAACATGGTGTAGACTGTGGATGTACAAAGACAGCTAGATGAAAACTGTATGCTTGCGAATGAAATAAGCAGTGAATAGAGTGATGCTAATAAGACTAATGGTTATGAAGATCCTTCTTTTGCAACAACTGATAGGGCAGACATTACTGAATTAGAAGATTCCTCAGATCTGGTTAGAAATAATATACTAGTAATTTGAGATTCAATTATTAGAGGAGCTGATATTTACATTTGCAGAGAGGATAATGGACATTAAATAGTGTTATGCTTGCCAGGTGCAAATTCAGGAAGTGAGTAGGGCCTTAGAATGTCTTAATGTAAAGAAGTGTTGATCTGTTTATATTTGTGTTGGCTCAAAAGATCTAATTTTCAAGGACACCATGACTGCCAGTAGGAAACTTACAGCTCATATAGATAATATAGCTTGTATAGGTGGTAGGCCAGGTTTATATTACATTATTGAGTTTTTAGAAACTTGAAATTCATGTGGTTGGGACCATATATTTGAGTTTCCAAAAGCTCAAACAAAAAAAAAAAATCAAAATTCTTTTTGCTGGGGGGTAAGCACCCCTGCACCGCACACTCCCTACAAATTTTTATTTAAATTTTGTACCTTATCTCCACCCTAACTTATGCCTCTCCAATATACACCAACCTAAGGCAATGCGATCTAAACAAGCTAGAGACCTGCTACAACAAAATTGCCAAATTCGCCACAGGGGCATCCTACCGTAGTCACCACTGTCTCTCACTTGCTGAACTGGGCTGGCTTGAACTCCCTCACCTTCTTCAGTGGTATCAACTCTCACTCGCCCCCAAAGTAGTAAACCATCCCCTAAATGTTCCATCCCTCCAGAATCTACTCCAACCCTACTGCACCACCAGACCACTACT